>NC_071271.1:9165074-9465074 GCF_023375685.1 Ictalurus furcatus | reverse complement strand
GGTTTCATAAAACTATACTTACATATGTAACTAGAGTTCTATTTCACCCCTTAAACAGTAACTGCCAGGAGCAGAGTGAAATACCTGGATGTATGCCTAGAATGTGACACGGTAAAATGACATGGTAAAACTGATGTTCTGACATGACCTCCACACGTATATTACTTTGAGGTCCAATGTGAACCTTTTGGAATCTAGAGAAATGGCATGGTGACATCCAAGTATCAGCAACTTCCTTGAACACTATTCTTCTAAGTAATGTCCATGAAAAGGAGACAATCTTCATATAGTGGAATGTCGAAGTATTGGCTGGGCACCTAGTACATCTAGAAACCCTAGTAGACAAGGAATACCAAATGTCTTTCCTCAGTGGCAAATGAACAGTTGGTCGGAGGAATGGATGGCTGCCATCTGGTCTAAATAACACCACAGGGCATGTAGCAGGAACAGCAAGGAATACTCTGCCAGATCAGCTTCAGTGAAGGCTGTAAGGTCAATTGACTGATTCACAAAGTTGGCTGATATAACACTGGACAAGCAGATTCAACCACTATGTCACCCACTGTCATCCTACATGCAAGACATTTTATAGCAGTCCTTGAAAAAAGTCAAGTCAGGATACTGGGAATCAGACAATGCACTGGGTCTACCTGATTGAATTCTATGTAATACACAAAACAGCTTCCACTTCAGGTCATAAAAGGCCTATACTGTATGCTAGGGGCTTTTGCTTTCAGAAGTGTCCCCTGGACTGCAGGGTCACTGTCTTTGGTTAGCGATTCAGTCTGAGGGGCCAAACCATCAGATACAATATAATTGACCAGGTGGATAGTGCCAAATACCACTGTCCACTTGGGGCAGAAAAAAAACTCCTTAACAAACAAACAAACAAACAAACAAACAAAAAACTGGTGAAAGCAACAGTGGAAACTAAGGGTTTGCCAACCATCTCAGGGCCACAAGCAGGACACTGTAGCCTAGTTACTGAATTCTGCACAATGTGGAAAGAATCTGTGTTTGTGGAAAAGGTGTATAATTGAGGCCAATTGCAGTACAGGGTATTGTCCTAGCAGGCTGTCTGGCTCTGCCAGTAGAAACCATAACTGTGCATGTGCTGACCTACAAAGAGGTCCACCTGTACCTTGTGAAACCTTTCACAGATATGCTAAAATATTTGAGTGCAGAGGTTTGACAGTGCATCTGCTGAACCATCGTACCCCAGCAGATGAGTTGTCCTCAGTGAGGCCAGTCATTGGTGAGCCCACATAGGAGATTCTGTGCAAGGCAGAGATAGGTTCTTGACCTCATGTCACCCAGATGGTTGATATAACTGACCAGGTTGACATTGTCTGAGTGGAACAAGATGTGATGTCACAGAAGCAAGAAAAACTTCAGGGCCAGTTGATTGCCATCAATTCTAGCTGGCTAGTGGTTGTATCCCTTGTGTCCCTATGGCAGCATACACTCACCAACTTGTAGAAGAGAATGAGTGGAGGCCATCCATAGTTTTGGAGAACAGGTTACTGACATTGGTCACTAAGCAGATAGTCCTATATCGTGTACTATGTGTACGTGTCCGACATGCACACATATGAGAAGAAGAAAGATGGTATTTATTGCAAATACTGTGTTACACCACAACTTGACTTTGTTGAAGGTTTTTGCATGTGTAAGCAAGCATGTATACAGATGTGTAAGCTGTGGCAGTTAGTACAAGTGAAATAGAACTGTATATATTTCACAAGTCAACATGAGGCTTCAGTTGACTTCTAACATTACTTCAAATATGAAAGACAAGCTTATTTTAAGTGCTGGAATGTATCTTTGGAGAAAGAAGAATACTTTGAAGTGTGTGAACTACAGAACTAATCCTGGGCCTCAGTCTATAGTCTACAGAAACTGGGGGCAGTCACTGACCTGCGTCCCCCTGGCTGCCGTTGAGCGTCTCACCAGTGCTGCTCACCTCCTCCCCGGGTTTATCACCGGGTTTCAACTTCTTCCGGGTCATGTGGCCACGGAAACCTGCCTGGATCTTGGCAGCTGCCTTGTTGGCCTCTGGGTCATCCAGGGGGATGTCCATGATGTCCTCTTCTTCCTGAGGCTGGCTGCTCTCCTCCTTTGACCACAATAACCAAGCAGGACAAGTTAAGTAACCAAGACATTTCCATTGCTGTTTATTCTAGAAATCTCTAGAAATGTTTCCACCACAGTGTAGTGGGCTTAGTCTGCTCACCAACTATCTTAACCCTCTTCAAAATTACTCCATGCCCTACCCAGTGTGTACAGAGCACTATATAGTGCAAATTTATAACAGTCTCACTTTTCAGTTGCAGAAAAAGACATCAGTACACAGTAAAAGGAAGCTCTAATTTTGGAACTATAAAAAGAACTCAGAAAAGTAATTAAGGCCCCAAACATTTAATCATTTACAGAAAGAGGATTATAATTACCTAACCTTTCCAGAGCTAAAAACATGTTACACACGATATAATTTTCTGAAAACGAGGACATGCAGCTATCCTTTTCTTCCGGGTTTGTGTTGGTGGGATTTGGCTATACTGAACTAAGTGTTTATGAGGCTTGCATTTGTGAGCCCATGCATTCTCCCACCAAGCATCTGTAAAGGCGGTGAGCAGAGGATGAGTGACAGGGCTGAAACAGCCTCTGGGTGGGTGAAGCATGGAGCCACCCACTGAACTAAAAATTAATCAGCTCCTTTTCATTTTGTTGAACATTCTGACATTTTTTATCCCACCTCATGGACAAAGGCAGGGGTGTTATGCATTCTTGGATTCTTAAATAAGCATTCATGTTTTCTGCCAGTGATCATGTAATCTTCCTCAGCCTTTCCAAATGATTTATTTAAGTTATAGTGTGACTAGAGATAACCAAAATAATGCATGGATATGCCCCTGTTTGCAAGTCTAGAGCTGAACTTTCATAAAACAAGCAGCTTTTCTTTTTAAAAAATAAATAAATAAATAAATAAAAGACACATTCTCTTCAAAGCAAATTCCACTGTGGCAACAAATAGTAAGTGCTAAGCGAACTGCTTTCAAACATTATCATGTATTACTGGCAACTAAAAATAATGAGGTACATCACAATATCACTCTCTTTGTCAAATATAATTCTTTGTGCTATTTTGCACAAACTAGAGATGCTAGACTTAAAATATTTAATTATTTAAATGATCAGAATCGAAACACTTCAAAGTTTCAAAGTCTTTACCGAAAAGACAAAATCAACGGACCATCCAGATTGCGTCATTCTTAAGTCATACAATTTTCCCTCATGTTCGTGATCTGGATTCTGAACATTTTCACCCACATTTACTTTAAAGGTCTAAAATCCTCACAAATCCCTGATACAATTACAATACACATTACTACATCATGATGTAAACCTAGGAACCTGCAATCACAGCTAGTGACTGCATTAATTTGACCTTATTTTTTTTTTCCATTTATTCATTCATTTGTTATGCTAATGCCATGATTTAACACCCACAGCAACCTTGTTTGTAACTTATTTAGAAAGGTCAGTGTTCAGAAAACACAAAAGGCAAAATAAGGTTTGTTATGAGGCCAATATTAAAAATAACTCAAGGTAACCAACACTGTGAATTCCTAATAGGGACAATCTCCATTTTTTTTTTCTTGTCAGATAACATTTCATTAAAAAAAAAAAGTCTGAATCCCTCAAATAATTAAGTATACTAGCTGTTGATCTGTGTTCTGAACATTTTCACCCAGATGACCTTTTTTTTCATAGGGGCTAGGGCTGGACACTTTGAACACGAAATAACACCTTAAAATTACTATTGGAGTATGTCTCACAAGGTGTAAACCCGTGAACCTATTCCGTCACAATTAGTTATTGTGGTTCTTTCTTTCTCATCCATCCATCCATCCATCCATCCATTCATTCATTCATTATGCTAATGACATGATTTATCAAAACACCCACAGCAAAAAATGTTTTAACAAAAATCAAGTATGACTCCTCATTTGCAAATTTAGGAATACCAGATATCACAAAGATCATGGTTAATAATAATAATTCAAGATAACTGATTCCCTAATGGCAAACTGAATTTATTTATTTAATTATTATTTTTTATTATCACGCATCATCTCACAAACATTTCTGAATATGTGGTATGATATCACTTATCCAGTACTTATCTTACTACCAGAGGTCACTAAAATGCAACATTTCGAAACATTAAAACTTGTGTAAATCCTTCAAGACGTCAATTTGCTAGTTATTTGGTTCTATCTACACAAAAACCCTTCAAAAAGAGGGCAAAAAAGATTTGGATTTCGAACTGAAAAGCCGATGTGCAATAACAGCGTTCTGCAGCGCCCTCTAGAGGACGACTGTGGAGGTGAACTCAGGAAAATCATATTAAAGTAAAAAAAAAAAAGAAAAATACATTTGTTTTCAAACATTACAGAATATGCAAAAGTAGCGCTTTCTATTGCGCCATTTCTCATGATATATATAATATCTTGTCGTATGACGCGCACACGGTCACGAGTAGGATGCCAATGCATTTAGCATTGAAAAGCTGAGAAGTTATACAAAATTATGTGCAAGTGCACGCGATCACGGTTGTCTCCTTAGTCTCGCTTGTCGTAGAAACCTTAAATAAGTTATAGTCATGCGGTGTTACAGATCACCCGCGAATAGTTATCCATAAAAGGCAGACGTGTACTTACGCAGTGGCAGTCCATGCTGATAAATATGTTCTTTACTGGACTAATATACGAGAAAGGTGATGCCAGAGAGATTGGAGCGCGCGCGCCTCTCACCCAGCTCTGCTTATTATTCTCGAGCTGAGGTGGGTGGAAAGGAGGAGCGGGGGAGAGAGAGGGAGGGAGGGAATAAAGGAGAGAGAGAGAGAGAGAGAGAGAGAGAACGAGAGAGCACTTCTAAAATATATTTATCTCTCACTATCACTATATTGTCCCTTCTATTATCACTCTCTCTCAACTGACATGACTTTTCAGTGTAAAATGATCGTTGTTACATGGGGGAAAACTGTATAGCCAAACCTAACATAGAAATAACAAAACACTACACATAAAAATGCCTTACGTGTGATATAAAAATAAATAAATAAATAAATACAATTATAGACTTCGGTGAACTTCAGTGTTATGTCACCGGGAGGTTAATCCAGCCAGTAGGGCCACCTTGGGTGAACACATCTGAAGGACCAATTGTAATGAGTCTGCATGAAAAATTGGTCATGAGAAAGTTGTCACGCGGACCGGGAACCGCACCGTGGTACTAAATCCGAGACTACCTGTAGGAGGTGGTCTGAGTTCGTTTAAACTGGAACTGAACCGATTCCCATGAATGTGAACGCAACTCGTACTCAGTTCATGAAGTAAAGTAACCTGCGCATGGGGTAGTTTCCACAACACAAGTGTACCATGAGGGGCAGGGGAACGTTGTGGGACACAGAAGAGGTCAACTGCTGCACAAATGATCTGCTATGTATAATAGCACCAAAATAAATAAATAAATAAAAACCCTGAAAATATGGTGAGTCGCCTTGTGTTCTCCAGGAGCGTTTGTAATGACGTAAGATGAACACAAACGCACCGGGGTTCGATAGAATCAAGTGAGTCTGAAACCAGACCAACGCTATGAAGGGCGCCGGGCATAATCGCAGAAAACGTGCCAAGTGTGACAAACCACCTAATTGTACTCTGCTGGGATTAGGATTACCAGGATCCACCCCTGGTGCCAAACCTGGGAGTGATGTCCGGAAATACGCATCTAGTGACCGGGCCACCCAGTCAGGCTCAGTCTGAATCATGGAGTCATCTTGAGAATCGACCAATCAAGATGAAGGGTGGGGGTCAAGTGCAATGCCAGGGTGGTTGGGATGCGATGGACAGTCTTAGATGGCATAGACCCTCGGAATGGAAATGAATGAATGAATGAATGAAAAGGATAGAGTGTCACTGATGCAAAGCACTAATCTACATCAAACCCCTGGAGTGTTTTTATTTTATTTTATTTTTTGTCTGCACTCATCGCGCACTGTAGAGTATGTACGTCTGGGATGAATATTGCGGCTGGGGGTTGGGTTGATAAGATTAGACAGATGCCTGTAGTGTGTTTTAATGTAAATGTAAATGTTTTTTGGCTTTTCGCATGTAAATGTAAGTGAAGTGTTTACAACAAAGAATGGTCTGAAATTTTTCGGTTTATAGCTTGATAGCTCTGTATTAGTAACATATAAGAAACTATCTTAGCAATTTGGTTATTGAAGATAACTTTGAAGCTTTGAAAATAAATGTCTGCTATATTCATGCAAAAGGTAGCAAAGGAATGATTTTATCATTATGCTGCTCTGACTGCTTGTGATAGCTGGTTGTGATATTAGATAGGAGGGATTAAATGTAATATCTATAAATAACTCAACAGTAATACGATTAGGGCTGAACAATGTGTGCTTAGTCCGTCGACTGTACTTGGACTTGTATATAATCCAAAATCAATTTGGTGTGTTCATTGCAACCGCAAAGGTATTTTATATGCATCTTCTCAATCAGCACTAATGATGCGTTACAGATGTGTCAGTGAAGCAGACTGAGAAATATCAGTCCAAATGGAGCTCAATGGCAGCAAAATTAGATGTATGCTGCTTTTCCATATGGTGTGTTTGTTAGATTCTGATGGTGCAGGTTTATGCCAGAAAAAGCTCTCTTTGGACCCACAAAAAACAAAAAACACCTCCCACTTTTGGTCTATACCGTTCCTTATCCTTATACCGTATATTTTATTGTACATATAGTAATAATATTTTTATAGCAAATTGTACTGTACAGAACTGTAGGCAGGGCGTTGTTCAAAATCAGGAGTCGGGACCAGCTGTGAAAATCAGAGACACGTGACGTGCCATGGTGATGCTTAGAAACATTCCTCTAAGGAGGCATTGGTAACATTGACAAATTATAGTTTTAGCACTGCAAAACAGGACGGGAAAACATTACTATAGTTCCTATGTCAGCATCAGTGTGGCTTCATCCATTAACACAGCCTACACAAATGAACTTAATTCCCAGACAACATACTAGGCGTACTGTCCCTTGCCTAGAGGCACTAAGAAATTGCTTATTATCCAGCTTTGCTTCTGCCAGGACCATGTGGTGCTTCTCATTTTAAAAAAAGCTCCTACCGTGTGCTAAAAAAACATGCTGAAAACCTGGCCTGCATGTCTAGACGCTCAAAAGATATTTCTCCTCTGACCTGTTTGCATTCTGCCAAAACGCAGCACCAAATCCATCCATCCATCCTTCCAGTCTCAACACACTGGAGCATTACATATTTCCCCTACTGCCTTTCTCTAACCAGATTAACTTGTGGGAAAAAAAAAACACCATGGAGACAAAAAATATCTCAGTGTTTTGCTATTTGTTAAATATTGAATTTCATCCAGATTTCTGGAATGTCAAAGACGAGAAGAACTTTACATCAATGGCAGGATGAAGATAACCATAAGTACTGTGCCTGAAATGTAAAAGTTGCTGAAAGTGATATATATAAGATTAGATGACCTACATTGTAAAGAAGGAATGAGACAGAAAGAGAACACACTGCACAGATCTAATTGCTCCCTGTAGATCACACACTAGTTTACCTAGTTGCTTTCTTGAAAAAAAATTATATATATATATATATATATATATATATATATATATATATATATATATATATATATATATATATATATCGAGTTACAGAAGAAATGGCTGGTATCATGTCTCCGTGGCAACACTTATAAATCCTCCACCAAACTTCCAAGAATCATATAGAAATTTACCTTACATTTTTCAGTATTTTCTGAAATCACTGAGATGAGACTCTCCATTGTGACTCATATCTCTACTGATAGCATTGTAGCACTGAGTGACTGGACCTGTGTGTCGATATGATGCAGTCTGTTACCCAGAAACGGAACTATTTCAGGGGCATCTTCAATCACCTATCTCTCGAGACCAGAATAGAGGCACCTCGCTGTTGATCAGACGTGTCCTTGAGGTTTTTATTTTTAAATATCAGCTCGGGACAAAAATTGGAACAGCCTAAATCCAGGATAAGGTCATCACTTATCCTGGATTCTCTGTTTGCCAAAAAATGTTCCAAATTCAGATAAAACACTATTTCTACATCTTACCTGTTGGTCCACCTCCTTGTTCTCACTTTCAAGTATGGGCTCATAGACCATGTCCTCTTGATGTTCAGACTCTTCGTAATCTGTAGCTGTTTCCGTTTCCTCTGTGTGCTCTTGTGAATCTGTAGCAGATTGTTTATAGTTGACCTCCATGTCCTGCTCAGTTTCCTCAGATGTAGGAACAGGAAGCGTTGCTTTAGATTCATGAGTGAATGTACTGTAAAACAAATTGTCTTCCTGTGTCTCAGGTGCATTCACACCATTACTTCCTTCATCAATTTCACTGGTATCCTCAACTTCATCTACATTTTGAGATGTTCTAGTGTCATCCTTGTTCATGTCCTCATCTGAAAAGCCAGTGGGATTGTCCACCAGGCCTTCCATATTCTCCACAGGGATTGTTTCAAATATATCTTTTGGGTCAGTCTGTTTATCATCATTTGTCTCATCTTCCTGCATATCAGTCTGAGAATCTCTTTCATCAGTGGCAGCAATGATATCACTGACACTTTCAAAATCATTATGTTCCTCCTGAAGTTCAGATGCTACATTCACAAAATCCTCAATTCCTGGCTTATCTTTGTTTCTCCTGTCTGTTAGACTGTCTTTTTCCAGAATGAACGATGATTCACTCATAGCTTCAGCTGCCAAAATGACACTTGCTTGCTGGTTTTCAACCCCCAATGGTATTTCATCTGTATTTGTTTCATCAAAAGTTTGTGCCTCTTCTGACACACTGATACTTTCTGCTCCTTCGTTTAGATGTAGCTGCTCAACATGATGAATTTCTGGCCCAGCATCATCAAATAAAATATTAGTCATTTCTCTGACATCGTCAGGAAGATGACCAGTTTCATCAATTTCGTCCTCTTTAACAGGGGATGCAATTGTTTTTTCATTACAAGAAATGTCATTTAATTCTTTATCAACATCCTGTTCAACATATACTGAAGTCTCAGTACCAGTCAGAGTGAATTCATCATGGGAATCTAGGACATCTTGCTCAACTAGGACAGGGTCTGGGCTTTCTGAGGGTGGAATAAAACCTGCATCAGCTCCAGTCACGTCTCCACTGCCCTCAGTGTGCTCCTCTTCCTGCAAAGTAGACTGCAGTTCTTCAGAGCACACATCTACATCTGCGAGACCACGATATGATGACAGGGTTACGGGATCGAGCTCTTTTTCTGCTGTCTCATTTTCGTCATCGACACTGGCATGCTCCGGCACATTTTCTAGCATTTGCTTTTCAACCTTTTCCATTTTATTCAGTTCTTCAGCACATATGTCAACATCTGCAGTTCCTCTGTATGAATTTAACTCCGGATTAAGTTCAGAATCAGACTCTCCTGATTCGTCCTCTGATTTATTTAGCTCATTGTTTGCCTGTGGTTCCCACTCTACAATGTCTTTAGGGGCATCAAGGGTCTCAGGTGAAGGGGAGGAGTTCTGACTTGACTGGGTAATTTCGTCTTCATTATTTTCATACAAATCAGATTGAAAATCTCTTTCTCTGAAAGGTGACATTTAAATATAAGGACAATTAAGTAGCAATTAAGTGTGATTCATAATGGAGGCTCAGTTAATGCAGGAGCCCAAACAAGCATCACAATGATAATTCATTACTGATCCTGTACAGCAGGTGTGGATGTCTAAACTGGTACTGTAATTAGTCTTTTGAACCAGTGACTTTACTAGTGTGCGACTGAAAATCTATCTTGATTAAGGTACAATTCACTGTTGTGGTTCATAATGCTCTCAAAGTTAAATATACTACACTTCAGGTAAAGCCATGAAATATGGAAACTCTCAAGAAAGTAAAAACTGAAGTCATTTCACATTTTATTTCCTACATTCTGTCCATCATTTTTAATCAAGAGAAACTGGATCTGAACTGAATGATGCTGCCTCTCCTGTCAAGTCATGGAGAAATCAGACTCACTCATTTACAGAGCTTCCAGTTTCTTCGTCTGGACTGCACATTTCCTGGTTTACTGCATCCTGAAAAAAAATACAAATAAAAAGACAAACCTAGAACAGTGCTAAATAATGATAAATAAATACTTGCTTGAGGATACTGCAAAATCTGTTCAAACCCACGCTGAAGTCATCATTGTTGGAGATCCTGTGCTCGATCAGTCCACCCCATTTAGCTGGATCAAGGCCACCTTCTGGAGAAAATAATTTGCAAACTACATAAAAGGCTATATAAACTGAAGGATATTGTCAGTAGGGCACAATCTAAATCTAAACACAAATGATTAAATAGTGCAAATTATGATTCAAATGACCTGTTAAACTATTTTCCCAGAATACAAGTAGAGTATAGTTTCTGGTGGAGTTTCACATGCCCCACCCCGCGCCCCCCCCCCCCCCCCATTTAATGAATAAATGATGAATAAAAAAACATGTAAAAATATAATTTTTAGTATAGTTCTATATGTTGGGTTTATAGTGCATTATCAGTAAACTTAAAATCATTTAGGAGAATATGCTATAGTGCAAAACATGGTCTTCTCACTTACAGATGAAGCTTTCATTTAAACTTTGGGGAAGATGCACTAATTAAGGCAACCAAGCCTTCATTTAAGTAAAGGTTGACACTAAATATTTCTAATATGATTAGTTTTCACCTACGATATTTTCAGTATTTCAGAAATTCTGTATGCAAAAATGTTATATTAAACACGTCAATAAAATCTACATCCATCCATTTTCCATACCCTTCATCCTACACAGGGTCGCGGGGGAACCTGGGGGCATATTACAGAAACGTTCTATCTTAAATCTTAAGTTAAGATCTGATAAATTGAATTAGGATTTTTCACAAATTCGTATTACAGAAGCAAATCTTAACTTGATTTAGGATTCTTATCTTCTTCTTATCCATTCATTTTCTATATCGCTTATCCTACAGGGTCACAGGAAACCTGGAGCCTATCACAGGGAGCAGGGACACAAGGTGGGGTACAACCTGGACACCAATTCATACACTACGGACACTTTGGACATGCCAATCAGCCTACCATGCATGTCTTTGGACTGGGGGAGGAAACCGGAGTACCCAGAGGAAACCCCCACAACACGGGGAGAACATGCAAACTCCGCACACACAGGGCAGAGGCGGGAATCGAACCCCTAACCGACCGATAACCACTAACCGACCGTGAGCCCGGATTCTTATCTTATCTTACAAAATCTTATCATATCTCTAGTTAAGAAATCTTAAACTGCTCCATCAAGTTCAATAATCAACTCTCAGGTCTGTTACCAAGCAACCAACTACAACCAACAACTGTGAAGTACACTTTTGAATAAAATGGAGTATGTTGAATAGTAAAATCACTTGCACTATGACTGGTAACGCTCCGTGACAGTTCGTTGGCTTCTGAAATGTTGGTCGCAATTCTTGTGCAAACTGTATTATAATATTTCATGGAAGTCTGTAATTATTTTTTGTTGTGAAAGCATAGTACATCATCTGGGTACTCCAAAAGTCTTTCCACCATCAAACATCACAGTTCTTCATCTTGTATCAATATATAATAAATGCAATGCCATTCTCAGACATGATGATTGTAATGTGACTGTTATTGTTGGCTTTAAGTTAGGAAACCAGTGGGGTTGTCCTAAAGTTAAGACACTTTTTAGGATTTTTTGTCATGTTAGGATGCTTCTGTAATACCCTTTTCCTATCTGTAGCTAAGGTAAGATAATGTACTTTGGACATGTTATTCCTAAGTGCTTTTGTCCTAAATCAGTACGTTTACATGGACAATAATATACCAATATTAACCCGATTAAGAAAATACTCTGATTAAGAAACTACCATGTAAACAGCGATAATTGATGACCTTAATCTGGCTAAAGTCATATTCGAAGTAAACACAAATCGAATTAAGACATGTGGAGTATTCCTATTTTAGTCGCATTATCGAAGTGCATTATAGACATGTACACACCTTAATCACACTATTAACGTTCTATGGGAATTTTCACCACATTTTGCGACAGGACACGTACACAAAAATTTTCTTTCCATTCAGCTTCATCAAATTCCATTAAAACAACTCTTTCCCACCAGTCCTTACTTTGTGCTCTCATCCAGTACCTCTGAGTTTGTCGTGGTGGTGTGAATGAAATGAGAATTTGTATCCACTGGTGTCTATTTACACGTATAGCATGGCAAATAATGAACTGCACTTGAAGCTTTTGTAAAATTAAAAATGAAACACTCAAAACTGTATACAGTACCATAATGAAGACGAACTGTATGTTGATACATGAATTTCTGGAAGGAACGTCGGACGGCGTGGCGTGGGGACGTAATGACGAGTGCCATTAATCGATCTATGTTCTATAACATGTAAAACATGAACATGAAAGGAATATCCTAAAAGTGACTAATGTAAACAATCTTAATCAGAATATTGTCATTCAGAATAAGGTCAATAATTAGATTACTGCTGTCCATGTAAACGTAGTCAGTGAGGTCCTAACTAAAATCACCATGGTTACCAAACAGATAAGATAGGATTCTATAATTAGGCTCTTTCTGTAATACACCCCCTGGAGCCTAACCCAGGGAACTCGGGGTACAAGGCAAGGGGCACCCTGGACAGAAATCCCATAAGGAAATAGGGAGAACATACAAAACCCAAGCTCAGAATTGAACTGGTGACTCTGGAGCTATGAGGTGGCCTTGTAATAAAGCTATTAAATAGTCATCTATTATCAAAACATGCTGAACAGCCACTCTACACACTACTGAAGGAAATTACCCTCTCTTTTCTGGAGAAGTGCTGTAAAGTATTGTGCAGCGAAGGTGGGGATGTCTTCAGGTTGATCTCTCAGTACCTCTCTGGCGAGTCCCTCTAGAATGTTCCCAAACCCACGAGGAACTCTCAGGGCGGTGTTCGAGAAAGGCACGGCCATTTCTCAAATAATCAGCTTCCAACATAAGATAGGAACAGTGTGAAAACAACCATGAAACACATATGGTACTGTACAGCTAACTTTAAAATAAAAATAAAATTGCTTATTAGCTGGATTATTTGTGAGATCCCTGCAACAACTTGGGGCCCAGTTTCACTGTAAAGTTAACATGATCTTAACTAGTAAAGAGAGAGTTCAATCTATAAGTAGTGATGATCTTTATGCTGTGATGCTTGGGGAACATTCAGGCTAGAGTAGACCATCACACTACAGTATTGTTATAGTGTGTGTGTGTGTGTGTGTGTATATATATATATATATATATATATATATATATATATATATATATATATATATATATATATATATATATATATCAGAACGATAGTGTCACTGAGTCCTATATGTAGTAAATAAGATACGACCCATAATGATGTAGAAGTACTTTGACACAGCTGTCTAGACTTCTTTCAGCTTATTTCGCTTGATAGCTAGAAGTGTTTACAATTTTGCAGTTTGACATTCAATCCAGAGATGATATCATTAAAATAGTTTGCAAACGTAATCGTTACTATTTAATTTATTATTGTTTTTTGAAACGTTTTACAGCATGTCATAACGCCCAGCTAATACCATATTCATTTTTCAAGTCTTACCGTTCCGTTTCCAAAACGTCTACTTGTTTGGTTTACAAGCATTGCTACGCAACCGACTGAAACTACGGAAAGCAACGAGGGTCTAAAAGAAAGCGTGTGACTAAATTTAAACTGGTCATTACGGATGTTTACAATTTGGGATTTCGGGGTTCAGAGTCTTTCCTGAGCTCTGTGTTAAACTCTAGGCGCTAACGAATATTTCTATGCTTACTTTTATGCGTTTGTGCTTACTTATTTCAGTTTACTTATTTTCTGTTGCACTGATTCTCAACATTTTGTGACCCCCTAAAATGAATAAATACCACAGACCTCCCCAGTACACAGAATCCTTATTTAAACTCTTTATATAAATGTTTACAATAATATTATAGCTGTTGATTGGGGTCATACATCTTTTTATTCCAGAAGCTTCCACAAGATACATTAGGATGATTCATCCATAAATCTTCTATACTGCTTATCCTTCAGGGTCACGGGGAACCTGGAGCCTATCCCAGGGAGTATCGGGCACAAGCAGGGCACAATCACATTCACACACCCATTCATACACTACGGACATGCCAATCAGCCTACCATGCATGTCTTTGGACTAGGGAGGAAACCGGTGTACCTGGAGCATGGGGAGAACATGTAAACGCTGCACATGCAGGGCAGCGGTGGGAATCAAACCCCCAACCCTGGCAGTGTGAAGGGAACATGCTAACCACTAAGCCACTGTGCACCCACATTAGGATGATGTTGATATTATTATTATTATTAATAATAATGGATTTAAACCATTTAATTCAATTCTGGATTAAAACCATTTAATTCAAATGACCAGATAATCAAAGAGTCTAGTATTTATATATAGTATGTTTGTTTGTTTGTTTCTTTCTTTCTTTCTTAAATTATAATAGGACAAAAGGACTAACATACCCACTGTGGTAGGAGAATTGCTTTGTACACTATATGACCAAACGTTTGTAGACACCTGACCATCACACCCATATGTGGTTCTTCCCCAGACTGTTTCCACAAAGTTGGAAATACAGAATTGTATAGGATATATTGTCTTTGTATGCTGTAGCATTACAATTTCCCTTCAGTGGAACTAAGGAGCCCAAACCTGTTCCAGCATGACAATGCCTCTGGGCACAATGTAAGAGCTCAAGGAAGACATGGGTTGCCAAGTTTGGTGTGGAAGAATTTGAGTGGCCTGCACAAAGCCCTGACATTAATCCCACTGAACATTTTTGGGATGAACGGAAACACAGACTGCACCCCAGTCCTCCTTACCTGACATCACTAATGCTCTTGTGGCTGAATGGGCAAATCCTCACAGCCATGCTCCAAATTCTAGTGGAAAGCCTTCCAAGAACAATGAAGGTTAGTATAACAGCAAAGGGCACTAAATATTGAGCAGGATGTTCCACAAGCACATATGGGTGTGATGATCAGGTGTCCACAAACATTTGGTCACATAGAGTATACTGCTTAATATAATGCAAAATAAATTGTATTAATGAAACCCATTTTTAAAATAATAATATAAAAATGAAATATAATAAGTACTATATATTTTATTGAATACATTACTGATAAAAAATCAAAATTTCTGCATATTTCTTTACAAATGTAGAAACATATACATTTTCAAAAGCTAAAAAGACAGGAAATAAACTCAAACTTAAAAAAGAGCACACTATATATATATATATATATATATATATATATATATATATATATATATATATATATATATATATATATATAAGCACTACAAAAACCTGTCACACACTTCTCATGGTTGCCATAACATTTACATTATTTTAATTACTTATATATTTAAATAGACTAATTAAGTGCATCTGTGGAGTATGTGATGATGGCATATTCAGAGGTCGTGCTTAATTTCCTGCTGACCTCTCTGGGGTGAACATGTAGTCTGTCAGCGGAGCGACAAGCTTGTAGGTGAGATGCACCCGTGGCCTCTTCCCTCCATCTCTGCACACACAGGAACACAGAAGCTTGTTACTTTATGTAAAGCATGTGGTGAGTCATATTTCATGTTACTGAGTCCATACTACAAGTAATGAAGCTGTTATTACAAGTCTGTTATCGCGTGGAGTTTGGCCATGGAGTCCTGTGAGCTCTGGAATGCTGGAGTTTCGCACAGAGATCACAATGTCGGCGTAAGGGACTTCATGATCACTCTGGCAGTCTAAAAGAAAAACAACTTGTATCTTGTATCTTGTATCTTGGATGCAATCTTATAGATGATTTGTTTCATGACTAAGTGTTCACTTCTTAAAATACAAGATTTTAATGCCAATTTCAAATAAACCTCACCTTGTACTATGGGTTTGTGGATCGTTCCATCATTTTTTGATCTTGTGCTTTGAAAAAGTTAAAATATACAGAGTTAGTAGGTAAATGTGTGGTGGTCTGGGAAAACTTTTCAAATGGTCAAATTTGGACATTTTTCTACTATATAAAGTTTTGAAAACTACAAAATTTCCTAATGTGAATGAAGTTATAGTTATATTAGTTTAAAATCTGGCTAACTTCAAATGTGAAACGTGAGAATTTCGCATGTAAAGATTTGATTTCAATTCCACTGAAAGATGCCACATCTACCTCTACATTTATAATTTAATTTATTTATAAAAACAAGAAAAACACCATTACTGCCCAACTTGACCATAGTCACATTAACCATAAGGTTAGAATGGAAAACGACTGAGGACAACTGAGGTCAAAGTCACTCGGATTTAAACATTTTGCCATCTAGACTGATCTCTGTTTGTGCTAAAATAAAATTTCTGTTCTGTTGGCTAAATTTCTTTTTATTAGATCAGTAAAAAAAAAAAGATGTAAATCTGTACAGAGTGTGTAAGCGCTCTTCTCAGTTTTGATGATGATGATGTGATGGTGCAGGAGCATTACAGACATTTTAAAAGTCATTATCAGATTACAAATGGCCTTCACCATTTAATGTGAATTAGACTTCAAATAATTCACCATTTGAGGAAAACAAACTTTAGGTTCTAGGCATGTATAGACATGTCTGGGCTGACTGTTATTATTATTATTATTGTTATTATTATTATTATTATTATTATTTTATTATTATTATTATTTTTTTAGCAGAATGTATGTTAAACTGACTACTTATCCAACACGATCTTTTCAAGTAGATACCAAGGCAAGGTTAGAAAGTAGACTAAATAAAAATATTAGCGATATCTGTATGATGTCTGTATGTATGAGATGTCTCAAAGCCAGATTTTTCTGCTTTTTTGACTATTTTTCAGAACTTGGCTACAGCAACTCATGGGTTTTCCCCTGACTGCCTCGTATATATGGGTGATAGGTAATTGGTAGATAGTGAAAAGATTTGGTGGTACACTACGTCACGTTTTAATTTTCAGAGTAACAAGACTGTTGAGACAAAATGAGCAAGGGAGAAAGAGAAAGAGAGAGAGAGAGAGAGAGAGCACAATTAAATGCATTAAAAGTTTTTAAATGTTTGCCTTACTTTTCATAGATTACAGCTGATGAATCCTCAGCATCCATCAAATTCTTTCCCCTCTTTCTGTAGCATATATATATCAGCAGAAACAGTAGCGCGGCTGCTACAGACAGAGCAATTGCTGCTAATGGCCTGATCCATACAATTTCATCTGTTTGAAAATTGTGTCACATCAGTTATTTTTATAGAGTCTGTTCTGTTTTTGTCGTCCATTAGTTAGAATGATAACAACTCACCATTTTTAATGACATCAATCACAATAGTAATTTTCTGGCTGGTACAATGCTGGTTAGTGTGGCATGTGTATATTCCTTCATCTTCTTCTGTAATCCTACTCCATTCTACCAGTGTGCCACTGATAATTTCTGTGACATTTGCATCATCCCTCATCCACTGGCCTTTACAATGTTGGTTGGTAGAAAGACATTCCAGTTTTAGTTGGTCTCCCACAGCCAATTGGATGGAGTGCGATGATTGGCCTCTGTCTAATAGGTTTAACTCATTCTCATTTTGGTAAATCGCCACTTTCATGGCTACATCTGAAACGGAAGAAAGCGGATTTGAGTCATTTGTACAATGTACAATGTGCGAGTCTACATGACGTGAGTAATGCATTTTTCTTGACCTACCTTGAGTGACTTTAGGAGGAACAACTGGTAATGCAGTCTTATCTACCACAAACATGATCATGAATGAACACCAAATTAACACCACAGATAAATCTGCTTACTGACTAGAACAGTGGTCTTTACCTAAACGTACTATTTCCTACCTGGAATTTGAAGTGATATGAGCCGCTCAAGGTTCTGAGGGAGATCTTGATGATCGCTCTTCACAGAAAAACACGAGTAGTTATACAGGGTCTGTTCCAGGGTCAGATTAAGAGTTCGCAAGCTCACAATGCAGATGTCTTCGCTCATGTTTTTTTCTATTGTATGCCACAAACAGGTGGCACATGTTGGCGTGTCTTCCCATTTCCAGCTACCACGAATGAAACCAGAGGAGCAGTTGTAGGTGCAGTCTAAAGTAAGCTGCTCTCCTAATGTAGCTTTAATAACTTCAGGGGTTTCGGTAGTTTTTCCACATGCAGCATCTGAGAAAGAAAGATAAATTCATTAGCAGGCAGTGAGCAATACAGTGGGATAATTATACTGTACCACTATTGACTACTCACTAGAAGAGGGCAATAAGACAATACCTTTGATTCCAAAATGAAGGAGCAGAGCCACATGAAGCAGAAACAACAACATGGTACAAATGCAAGAATTTGATATTTCCTGTCTCTGTAAAAGCTCAAAACTCTTTGTGAAAAAAAGAAATAATGGAACATGTGAATGCTTTGTTGTACTCCTCCTTTTGAGGTTGAACAATTTCGTTAAAACTCCTGCCTCCAGGAAATGACAGCAGCTGAAGAACTGCGGTTTACAGAGGTGGGAAGAAAAGAAAATAACAAGTAACTTTGTTACTATATTTAAGTCTGGTGTGTAAATATCTGTGCTTGAGGGGCTTTTTTTTCAACTAATACTTTTGATTTTTACTTAACACAATTTATTAAGTATTTTTACACTTACACTTACTATAATACAAAAACCCTTCTACTGTCTCTTTGCTATTCGTTATCATATTCAAACACGATTGTAGACAACTATATTTTTCTATAATTATAAATTTTTTGGAAATGACCTTTTAGCATCAGACATCTTCAAGCATTTGATCTAAACTCTTAACGACTCTAAATATTACAGCAAGAACGAGAACACTATATCACTATATACTAGTTTGTATCATCAGAGCTATTATCATGCTAGCTAACATTTGAGAGATTAGGAATAAAGCTGTTTTTAATTAGCTTTAGCTTATGTTTCCCCAGGTTCCTAGGTGAAAGGGGCGTTAATTCTGCATCAGTAACTATAATTAGCATATGATTTGAAGCAGACATCTTTTGTAAGTCATTCCTGTACTTTTACTTTCATGCGTAAAGTAAACTGAGCGAAGAAGATGAAGCTGTACTTCGACCTTTACCAGAGTATTTATTTAGAAGTGTAATTGCAGTTTTATTTGAGTAAAATAAACATTTGTTTTAACATTTGTTTTTCATTTAATTTCACATTTCGTCCAAATATTACAGTACCAAATGATGATGATGATGATGATGATGATGATTATAGTCCTAAAATAATCCTCTATTATAGTTCAAAATAATACAGTAGTATTTTATATATACATCGCCCATTTCTCTTTTTTGGTCATGTGATTCTGTATATCATATATGGTCTTCAGTTCTAACCAACCAACCAACAAATAAATACATAATACTAAAAATATATACAGAGCAAGCCATTAAAGTTTTTTTTTATTTCCCCTACATAAGGATATTCAGCTGTCCTCTTCATAATTAATCAACATGTCTTCCTTTGCAGTTTGATAATTATTTTCCTGACTGTATATGGTCATTGGAGTAGAAACTCGGGTTGGTGCAGTTTGCAGAAGCACAAACGAGCCAAGTTGCACCACGATACCTTGCATTGCCATCTGTTAGTGGGTGAGTAAAAAAAAGAAAGAAAACAGGAAACCTACCTATACTTTACCACAAAACAAGCTCCCAGTGTAACTCATCTCTGCTCCTTCTCATTGTTTCTTTTCATTTCTGTGTCTTTTGTGCATTAACAGAACAATCAACTGAAATCATTTCCAGTATCCACAGTTTTTTCTGACTCACTGTTTTATTGTAAATGTTATATTGCCATGTTGTAGCATATGCTAGGACTGTAGCATCCATTTGAATCTGTAGAAATATAAAACCTTGCTATTATTATAAACAAAATAGATTACATCCTCTAGCATCCATCCTCTGAAATTGAAATGGCAGTCATTCTAGATGTGCCCTTGTCCACCTCCACACCCAGCGAGTGCCTGAATGGCTGCTGGAGGAATCGAGTTACATGGTTTGGATTTCACTTTCAATTATTGAGGCCTCTGTGTTTTCTGATAAACCCAGTGGGTCTACTGGTTCATGCAGCAGAAACTGTCCAGATGGTACAAGTGGTGAACAAGGTGTTTGGATGCTGTTCACCATGTACCGATGGTTTGCTCTCCTTCTCATCTGCCAAGTGTGGAACAAACACCTGAGGATACACAATATCCTTGTGTCAGGTAGGCACTAGCAGCATGGTATTAAACAATTCTTAAACAGAGTTGTTTAATATTTAGGATGCATACTAGATGTTCCAACAATGTATGATTATTTTTATGGTACAGGAGCAGACATAAGGGCTGATACTCTTGAGTGCCACTGTAATCTAACTAAAGTCACACCGTGTCCTGAGGGATCCTACTTTTCATCAGGGATTTGCTTTGAATGTCCTGCAGGGCAATAGTAAGTAGGAAATTGATTTGGATGATATTTTTTATGTTGTTATATGTTGATTTATGTTAAGACTGTCATCTATTCTATCTTAGCTGCTTTGGCAATGTATCTGCACCTAGAAAATGCCCACCAGGCACACATAATCTCCACCCTGGGAGAAGCAGCATTCAGGAGTGTCAGGTATCAATCAAACTATAAAATGTCTAGTCAATCAAAATATGTAGTAGCTCCAGTTTCGATAGCATCAAACCCTATATTTGTTAATTGTACTATATATATTTATATTGCTTCATGGGTCAACAAATCATGGTCTTTAGCTAAAGCTCCAGTGTGCTGCCCACTTCTATGTTTTGGTTGCCTGGAAACATAAATGACTACACAGCAAAGTGGTAACTAATGTAATGCAATGTAAGAGTGCTGATTAGTTAGTTACGTGCATTAATATAGATGTAATGAATGAGACTATGATTATTATCCTCTTTTGACACAGTTTTTAATGTAGCCCATCGTGTTTGCATACATAAAACTTGGAATGGGGTTTTTTCTGGCTGTTGAGCCTACTTGTCTGACAGGAACTACAAATAATAAACCAACAGCCCAGACATGACATCAGCTTGCCTTGAGCATTCAGGCTAATTTGTACCTGTGCTGACGCACTAATGTTCTGAAATCTTAATTATCTGTCCATTACAGCCCTGTGCTCCAGGTTTGATTAGTACAGAGGATGGTGTAGATTGCAGGCTCTGCCCTGCTGGATACTCCTGTGACAGAGCAACGGGCACTCTCTCAGCATGCCAGAATGGACAGTATTCACCAGAGGGCCACACCCAGTGCCTTCCCTGTCCCTTTGGTTTTGTTTGCAAGGATGGATTTCAAAAGAAGGTATGTTTAAATCATGAACTACTAAACCTGGTTGCTTCACAAGACAACATTGGTGTTTCTTACCTCTGGCACTCCACATGGATCAATAAGGAATAACTGTATGAATGTGTTTGTGGGTGTACTTTTTCAGTGTGGGCCTGGAAAGGAGCCTGACCTAAACCGAACTGAGTGCACCGAATGTCTTAAAGGCTACTACTCCACTCTGTGCAGTGCCCAGTGTGAGCTGTGCCCAGCTGGTAAAACTGGAAGATCTTTGCTTTATCATTAATTTAGGTCCATTCTATCACTTTCACCTGGTTTCACCTAATAGAAAAACCTGTGCATCCGATCACTTTAGTGCATTTGATCACCCACTTTCACCTGATTTCACCCAACCCAGAAATGTCATTCTGTACAAAATGTTTTATTTATTTCTCCCCCATAGGCAGTTATTGTCCTCACAGTGGTATGTCTCAGCCGCTGCCATGTCCGATGGGACAGTACACAGATGTAGCAGGCCAGACCTCATGTAAAATCTGCAATAGTAGTGTAGCCTGTGAATCCATGGCCAGGACTGAACTGCAGCCTAGCCAGAGAAACAGAATGCCCGTCTCCTGTCCACCTGGCACACACAGAGATGGAGAGGGACCTGGCTGCACTGTCTGTCCTCTTGGTAGGTTTTTAAAATTCTAAAATATATCACTTCACACTTGTTAGCCCTTATAATTAATGTATAATTGTTAAAAATCACTTTAATGGCCCCATTCTGCTTTCTTTTAGGACATTATTGTGTAGGAAGTGTTGCTATACAATGTCCAGCCGGAACATATGGACCAAAAGAAGGTCTGCAGAGAGAGAGAGACTGTACTACTTGCCCTGCAGGTAGATTCTAAGCTAACAGAGAATATATTATAAGAACATTTAGTAAAGAATTTGACAGGTTCTAAGAAGGTTAGGCTGTAACATTACAAAAATAATGAAATTTCATTCACAATATTATTAAAACACAGAGATCCCAGTTAGACAAAAATGTTGGGGTCAGTATTGTCTAACAATGTTCCAAAAACACTTAAGGAATGTTTCCAAATGGTACATAAAATAACCAGATATCAGATTGAAGGTGTTTGATCAAAATATCCCTAGAAAAAAATACAAGATAAATAAAATAAAATTAATAATACATATTTAATAAATCACATAAAATTGTACTGCAAAAGTATTTTCCCCCTTGATCTTTTCCACATTTTGTAGTGTTACAACCTGGAACTGAAAGTGACTTTATTAGGACCATATATCATAAATCTACACAAAATAAACATTAATTTTTAACCATTTGCTATCAGAAAGCAACTTCATTAGTTGAACAAAGTCCATCTGTGTGCAAGTTCCTGTTCCTGTTCCTGGAAAGCCCAGATTTTGTTAAAGAACATACCTAAACAAGTTATGAAGACCAAGCAGTAAAGCAAATCCAGGACAAGGTTCAGTATTACAAAATAGCCCAAACTATGAAAGCCATTATTGGAAAGAAAATCCAGATGAAATCCAATTTGGAAACCCTGTGATCATGCAGGGGAAAAAATTATCTCTGGTCTAACAAGACCAAAAGTGATATGTTTCACCTTGGCACAAAGTGCTACATTTGGTAGAAACCCAACACAGTGTATCATCCTGAGAACACCATCCTCAACGTGAAGCATGGTGGTGGTAGCATCATGTAATCACAATGCTTTACATCTATAGGGACTGGTAAACTGGCCAGGGTTAAGGAAAGAGACTTGAGAATGATGTGGGGGTTCACCTAGCAGCAAGACAGCATGACCCTGAACATACTGCCAAAGCTAATTTGTACTGGTTCAAAACCAAGAACCTGAATATGTTAGAATGACTCCGTCAAAATCCAGACCTCAATCTGTTTGAGAATCTGTGGCGAAACTTGAACATTGTTATTCACCAATGTTCTCCATCCAATTTGACAGAGCATGAGCAATTTTGCTAAGAAAAATGGGCAAAAATATCCGGATTCATATGTTCAAATCCCAGAAGCTATGTATCTGTAATTGCAAAAGTATTAACCTTTATGTCACAATAAAATAAATAAATAAATAAATAAATAAATACATTCTCTCTCTCTCTCTCTCTCTCTCTCTCTCTCTCTATATATATATATATATATATATTCATATTTGTATAACTGGAAATGTTTTGTGAACTGGATTCTTAAATCAGAATGGGATGCACAATTAAATGTGATGTAAGAAGAAATGGTGTAAAACGCAATTTCACTGCTGAAATGAATGTGATTGTCTCCAGGGTTTTACTGCTTGGAGGGCACTTCCCGGAGGCCCGGTTCTCAGTTTCTATGCCCCCAAGGTTATTACTGTGAGGAGGGCACTGCTGTGCCACATGGGTCACCTTGCCCAGCTGGTACCGCAGGAGGACAACTGGGTCAGACAAGTAGGGCAGCCTGCAAGAGGTGTGCAGAGGGTCGCTACTGTCCCACAGGTAAAGTCACATACTAATACATGCATTTATACACACATCCACATACATACATACTTTAATTTCATGAACAATGTTTAGTAAATATCCTTTGTTCTTCTGGAGTATAAATTGTTGCATCAACTGCAGTCTAAAATGACTTACTTTTAAACCCACATGAACTATATTTATAGGAGCTCATATTTCCTGCCCTCAACTGTTTCCTTGCCTCTTATCTGTAGTCTTGTGTGTGATGTGGGTCAGGCTGCTGAGGGGATGGAAAACTTCCCAGATCTACCTTCATATGTTACTGTTCCTGTTTCAACTGTCACTTTTCTTTCCATTAGTTTAATTTTAGTATATGCATATTTATTATTTTGAACCAGTTGACTTGAATTCATATGGTGTTCTTGTAATTAGTTTTACTTGCTGTTTTAAAGCTCAGTGTCTAATTTGAAGAGTTTCTCTGCCTTTGCTGGATGAATAAGGCTCTGCAGGTCCAGGTTTGCTCTGTGCCCGTGGGAGATACTGCCCAGCAGGCACAGTCATAGAAGTTACATGTCCAAGAGGCACCTTCACCCCACATCAAGGCGCTCTAAGTAATAGCATTTGTAATTTGAAATTTTATACCTCTTAAACTGATGGAAAGTGGCTTTATTTATCATCCAAACGTGTGCATTTTATAAATTGTGCAGGTGTGAAGGACTGTCTGAAGTGTCCGGGAGGTTTCTACTGCCCAGAGGGAACAAGTGATCCTTTGCCTTGTCAGCCTGGCACTTTTAACCCATTGGAGGGGCAGGATGCATTGACAGACTGTAGGTTGTGTTACCCGGGCAAGGCCTGTACACAGGTAGCCCTGAAGGCTCCAGATGTTGAATGTATGCCAGGGTAGGTCCTTTAGTGAGCTCTTTACAATTTTAATTTGTGTTTTAAGGCCTGTAAACATATTTCAGTTATGAAATGCAGATGAAACTAATTTTTCTTTATTTCAGCTTTGTATGCCCACCTGGCTCAGCACGACCCAATGACCCTGCCAACTCTTGCCCACCTGGAACCCTGAGCAACAGGACAGATCTGACTGACCGCTCTCAGTGCCAGCTGTGTCCAGCACGCTATGCCTGTCTGCGAGGTGCCAGTCTACCCTCTGGGCTTATGCATTTTATAATAGTCATGATCCAATTTTTTTTATCTGCACTGTATCTGTAATGTATTCTGATTCCACTGCTCACTCTCCAACACAGGCACTGGTGGCATCCAGAGACCTCCACTCTCCTGCTTTGCTGGTCATTACTGCCCGGTTGGCACCATGTTCCCCACCCAACACAAGTGTCCAGCAGGCACCTGGAATGATCGCAGTGGGCTGGAGTCTGAGAGCGAGTGCCGGCCATGCCCACGAGGCTGGTATTGTCTGGCTGGTGTAGGCGTTCCTTCTGGAAGGTGCAGCTCGGGATACTATTGCCCAGAAGGTAGCACGTGGCTCACAATCCTTATTATAAGCTTATTTTTTCCCTTTGCTCACATCAAAATAAAAATTAACTTGCAGCAAATATACATCGATACAATAAATTCCACTTATTTCTTTATTGACTTGAACTGAAACAATACTATGAAATTCTTCTTATCAGGAACAATGTATGGCACCCAGTTTCCTTGCCCTAGAGGCACATACAGCATAAAAATGGGCAATGGTGGAAAAGAGGATTGTGTGGTATGTCCTGAAGGGTATTACTGCCAGGAGGGTTCGTCCAAACCCATACCTTGCCCTCCGTAAGTAAAATAAAAGCCCTAGTAATCTTGCTGTATATATTATGACTGAAGTGGGCTGAGACAAGTTGAATTTGGTTGTCTCTGTGTCTAGAACAACATTTCGGCAGTTTAAAGGAGGCCAAAGGCCAGAGGACTGTGCTGTGTGTCCGGCTGGCTACTTCTGTCCCCACTCAGCCACAGTCCACCCCAGAGTGTGTGGGACAGGCAGTTACTCTGTAAGCACAGTTTTTAAAGTACATATATATTTTGTGGGCTGGTACATACATTTACTGTGGCCTAGTCAAAATGTTACATGTTACTGCTATTTACTTTATGCACCTCAATTTGCCATTCTACACTCTCAGGACGAGGGTTCAGAGGAGTGCTTTCCATGTTTACCTGGTCACTACTGTAGTGATGAGACCACCAGTGAGGAGGCCATGCTCAGAGTGATGGTGTGTCCACCTGGTTTCCTGTGCTCTAAAGGCTTGGATCGGGATCCCCAGCGCTCAGCCGTTCTTTGCCCTATTGGCTTCTACTGCCCTGGGGGTGGTGTTGTAAGTGATCACCCAAGTGCAATGCAAAAACATAAATAAATAAATAATAACAAATCAGTGCCGTCCAAAAATATTGGCACCCTCTTTAAAAAATGGTTGTACAAAGTAAAGATTATAAACAATCATTTAAATTCTCATTTCAAGCAATAGAGAAACAATTTATCTTTGCTTAACAAAAATCATATAAATGCAAAAAGTTGTCATTTCCTCCCAGTCCCCAGGACCGCTCCTCTTTCTTATTACCATGTTTTGTATCCCCGGGGTATAAATCTGAGGTTACACGCATGTAAAATTCCTGTTATCTACTACTTTGATGCAAACCAAAAGAAGACACAGCATATTTCTTGAACTGCACAGTTTAAATCTATCTATGCTTATATTTGAGCCCAAAATAGAACTTCTTGTAATAATAATAAAATATAACCTGTGTGTTATTTTTATATATAATTTTTTTTTTGTCTATTTTCATGAAGGGTGGCAATAATTCTGGAGGGCATTGTGTGTTTCATCAGTCATTGCATTCTCTACATTTCTGCTTTGTGCAGAATCCAAATCCCATACCATGTCCCAATGGCACCTACAGTCGGAAACCAGGACTGAGGGACCCTTCAGACTGCATTGTGTGTCCGGTGGGAATGTACTGCTTCTCTCAGCAACCCCAGGAACATCCAATTACTGAACCAGTCAGTCATTTTTCTCCTTTTAATCTTTCTTGTAACTAGATTTACCATTAAAGAAGCAGTTCTAATATTTTGATCCCTCTTCAGTTGCAATTACTATGCAACATTGACGAGCTTCCTCTTTTCCCCCAACTAACCCCCCCATCCCTGTTAGGTATGCCATTTGAGCTGCCTTTTAAAAAGTCTCCAGTAGCCACTTTTTTCCAATCATCATGCCCTTGTGTTCAAAAACCTTCGTTGTCACTGGCCACTAAACAAGCTTATGTAATAACTGAGAAGGGCATTGAATCATAGAAAGATGCTACATATTATTTACTTGATGTTATTTTGGTTATTTTCACAGCTCAGTGACTCGACAGAAATGAGTGTCCTTTAATTCCCAAGAACTCAGCTCGACTTTATAAAGAATATTGTGTTTCTGCCCTCAACAAAACTTAAGAGCAACAAATCTTTGGCAGTTATCTGTTATCTTTCTTGCGTCTGTAGAGTTTTTGCTCTACATGCAGTGTTTATATGCGAGGCCATGAAGCACTGAATTTCTCTGTGAATAAATGGTTTAATAACTGCACCTTCATGAATGCTTTGCATGCACTAAGATTATATTGTCAAGTTAATGATCTTAATTTATCATATGCAATAGAAATGCATGTTTACAATGTTCTGACAGTCCATAGATCATTTTCACAATATATATATATATATATATATATATATATATATATATATATATATATATATTTTTTTTTTTTTAACTTTGGTTGAGAAAGCACCAAAATGAAGCGCTGAAGCTCCAATGAATGACACTGCAGGCAGTGTGAAATAAATTAATGTACTGAAGGAAATGTGAATTGAAAAGCCTGAAGTGCACAGTAAAAAACATTAATTTCTGGAAGTATTAATCTTTTGTTGCATGGTTGCTGAGATGTTTTTCTGTGCATTTAGGGAAAATAAATTAACACACAGCCAACAAAAAAGAAAAAAACAACAACAATTTTTTAATAATCTTATGGAGTTTTAATTATTGCCATGGTAAACAGTGAATTTAAAAATCTCCATTGGTTTCTCAAATTTCTCATTTATGCCCTGCTGATAAACAGCATGGAACTTAAATAAGCCCTGCCCCCAGTACAAGTAGACCTCACTATGCATTATTTGTGCCTTAGGCCAGCCCCCTCCTTTGTAGGAATGATGGAACAGTTCTTTTATTTAAGGTCAGAAATAATTAAAATAATACATAATGCAGTTTATGTTTCTGTTACATTTTTCATGGACTTCTCTGGAGTTGCTCTTTAAGGAATAGCAGCTCTGTTCCGGCAGGGGCGGAGCTAATTTTATTGGACCAGAAAAATGGAAACAGAAGTCATGATATGAAGAAGCTAGCCAGATAAATTGCATGACAACATTGTGAATCATAGCATTTCCTAAATACCTCTGAAATATTATTATATGATTTGAAAAAGTAAACTATAGACAGATCTAGAAACATATTTAAGATTTACTAACTGTAACTTACCTACAGTATATTGCTTGACCCTCTTAAATCATTTTGCTTTCAGACAGGAGGCTGTCCTGATGGATATTACTGCCCTTTGGGCACTGGACATCCTCTTTCATTCCCATGTAAATCAGGATTCTTCAGGAATGAATCTCATGGACATGGTGGAGGTGCCTGTGTGAAATGCCCAGCAAGATATTATTGTACGAGTGTTGCGACACACACACCATCAGTCTGCCCAGAGGTAAAACATTAAAAGCACAGTTTGAGTCATGGCTTAAAAGTATGAAATGCATTGGGATGAAGAAACCTCTGACTCTGCTTTATATCAGGGCTTTTTCTGTCCTGAGGGGAGTTCTGCTCCAGAGCCATGTGAGGAAGGCACTTATAGCTCTCGGCCAGGTTTACGTGAGGCGTCAGAGTGCACGCTTTGCGATGGGGGCAAATACTGCACTGGCGTTGGCAAGATAAAACCTTCAGGAAACTGTGAGGGAGGATTCTACTGTAGACAACAATCTATAAGTGCAGTAAGAGCTGTTGGTGAATCTGGACATTTATTCAGAGCACTTATCAAGATCAGGTGCACAGACGTGTTTTTTTTACTATCCCAACACAGACTCCTTTTGATGGACTGACTGGAGGCCTGTGTCCAGCTGGCAGTTTCTGTTCTCCAGGCTCAGCTCACCCACAGCCCTGTCCTTCAGGCACATTCAGCAACAGCACTGGCCTAAAACATGTCCAGCAGTGTATCAAGTGTCCTGCAGGGTACAACATATTGTAATCTCTTTCACAAAGCATGACCTTAGTATTGTAAGGTTCTATCTAGTATTTTAGTTGAAAATGAGTTAACCAGACCATCATGAAGGTCAGATTCAGGGGAATTTAGGAGACATGCCCCTAAAGTGTGTAGTGTATTAAATGTCCTTTATTAAATAATAATATAAGACCATTTATTAGTCACTTATTGAAACTGAGGGATTGCTTAATGATGCCACACCTAGAGAGAACCTTATAATACTAAGGACATGAAATAACAAATCACTTTGTTTGCTAAATGCATTGACAAATAATATGTATGTATGTATGTATGTATGTATGTATGTATATATATATATATATATATATATATATATATATATATATATATATATATTGACATTTTGTCTTGTTAGTTATTACTGTTTAGGTTTAGGCTCCAGCTCTCCAACTGGCCTATGTGCTGCGGGATATTACTGCAGTGGTGGTTCTGCATCTGCTGTTCAGCATCAAGTCGAAGAAGGCCAGTACTCTGTTGAGGGAGCTGTGAAGCCTGAGCCCTGCTCTTTGGGCACTTTTCAACCGGTAAGTCAAATCCTTTGCAGAATACTAATTAGAAACCAAGCACTTTGTTTCTGACTCTCATTTCTCGTTATCTGACTTAGGAAAGAGGACAAAGTGCATGCGTTCAGTGCAAGCCAGGTAGATTGTGTAACCTGACAGGCCTGTCCCATCAGCCTCTTTGCCCTCCAGGACACTACTGTACAGCTGGAACGTCAACTGCACATCCATGTCCCCCAGTCAGTTTTTATAACACTTTTAACTGACTTAAGATTACATAACTGACTTATAACTTTTCCTTATACTGCTATGTATACATTCCTCTCCCTACAAAGGGAACCTACTTGGCTAATCCAGGAGCAGAAAAAGTGCAGCACTGTGGTCCATGTGATGCTGGTCAGTACTGCCACGCTCCTGGTCTATCAAGCCCTCAGGGTCCATGTGAGCCTGGGTTCTACTGCAGTGGAGGAGCCAACACTGCCACTCCAGTAACTATAGCATGCATTACACAATATAATCACTGGAGTACTTATAATTGCCTACATACAATGTCTAGGCTTTTGAAGTAGTTTATGCCAGTAAGAAAACAATTTAAAACAAGTACTGTTTGACTTTACACTATAAAGTATACACTATACAGTTGTAATGATGTCACTCAGTGTGATGTAACGGGGTTGGAGATGGATGCAAATTCAGTTATAGCTTTTATTAAAGAGACAGGCAGACAAATCCAAAATGTAGGGCAATATCACTGTCACAAAACAGGCGAGGGGTCAGGCGATCGGCAAACAGGCCAAGCAGGGCTTAGACGAGAATCGTGAAACAAAACAGGATCAAAACCATGAAACACGGAACAAGGATCAAAGGTTCGGTATGGGTCTGGCGATAAACACACAGAAGCACACAATACTTCACAACCTGACAATGAAACATGAGGGTTTTAAATACACACGTAATCTAAGGGTAAAACACAGAACAGCTGAGACATTAGGAACAACCAGTAACATAACAGAGGTGGAGACAGGACAGAAACCACAAAAAAACACGTGTCAAAAATAAACACAGTAATGACAACCCGGAAGCATGCACTGTCATGTTTCGGTCGGTTCACGCGCACTGAATGCTCCGGCACTCAGTGAGAGGGGAAATCCATGACACTCAGAAAAGGACGGGTTCCCTTTTGAGTCTGGTTCCTCTCAAGATGTTGTCTCAGGGAGTTTTACCTTGTCTCTGTCACCTCTGGCTTACATATTATGGGATCTAATCTACTGTACAAATGTATTTCTGAAAAGCTGCTTTATGACAACGTCTACTGTTAAAAGTACTTTTTCAGTGAGGAATCACTATATCTACCGCATCTGTAGCATATCAGCAAGACTAAGTCAAGATTATAGACAGTTTTTGTAGAACACGTTCATGAATTCTTCAAAGATATTAATCAGTAACACTTTAAATCTGTATAATTCAACATAGAACTACTTTAATACATTCATTGTTATAGAGTAATGAATGGAGTTCTGTATTCAGTTTTGGATACAATAAGGTTCAGTGATAGCTGGTCATGATATTAGATGGGAGGGCTAAAATCTAATATGCATCCATAACTTGACAACAAAACTACAGCCCCAATTCCAAAAAAGTTGGGACGCTGTGTAAAATGTAAATGAAAACAGAATGCAATCATTTGCAAATCTCATAAATATATCAACTGTTTAAACTGAGGAAATGTACCATTTTATGGTAAAAATAAGGTAATTTTGAATTTGATGGCCGCAACAGGTCTCAAAAATGTTGGGACGGGGAAACAAAAGGCTGGAAGTGTAAGTGTTACTAAAAAGAAACAGCTGGAGGTTAATTGGCAACAGGTCAGTAACATGACTGCATATAAAAAGAGTATCTTAGAGAGGCTGAGTCTTTCAGAAGTAAAGATGGGCAGAGGTTCACGAATCTACAATTTGTGGAACCATTTCAGAATAATGTTCCTCAACATAAAATTGTGGTCTATGAATATCTCATCATCTACAGTACATAATATCATGAAAAGATTCAGAGATATTGGAGAAATCTCTGTGCACAAGGGACAAGGGTGAAAATCAACATTGCATGCCTGTGATCTTCGGGCTCTCAGGCAGCACTGCATTAAAAATACGCATGATTCTATAATGGAAATCACTGCATGGGCTCAGAAACACCCCAGCTCACTCCAGAACTCACTGTCTGTAAACACAGTTCGCCGTGCCATCCACAAGTGCTGGTTAAAGCTCTATCATGCAGAGAATAAGCCATATGTGAACATGATGCAGAAACGCAGTCGTCTTCTCTGGGACAAAGCTCATTAGATGGACTGAGACAAAGTGGAAAACTGTTCTGTGGTCAGACAAATCGAAATTTGAAATTCTTTTTGGAAACCATGGACACCGCGTCCTCTAAACTAAAGAGGACTAAAGAGGAGAGGGACCATCCGGCTTTTTATCAGCGCTCAGTTCAAAACTCTGCATCTCTGATGATATGGGAGTGCATTAGTACCTATGGAATGGGCAGCTTGCACATCTGGAAAGGCACCATCAATGCTAAAAGGTGTATACAGGTTTTAGAGCAATATACGCTTCCATCCAGATTCCAACCGATCTTTACTTCTGAGAGATTCTGCCTCTGTAAGATATTCTTTTTACACCCAATCATGTTACTGACCTCTTGCCAATTGACCTAATTTGTTGCAAAATTTTCCTCCAGCTATTTCTTTTTAGTAACACTTACTTTTCCAGCCTTTTGCTGCCCCATCCCAACTTTTTTGAGACGTGTTGCAGCCATCAAATCCAAAATTACCTTATTTTTTCCTTAAAATGGTACATTTCCTCAGTTTAAACATTTGATATGTTTTCTATGTTCTATTGTGAATAACATATGGGTTTATGCGATTTGCAAATCATTGCATTGTGTTTTTATTTAGATTTTACACAGCATCCCAACTTCTTTGGAATTGGAGTAAAAGACACAGTAATGTGGCTAGCTAATTTTATTGACCTACTTTCTGAATGTCCCTGCTCACCCCCTCACATATATGTGTTGATTGACTGTGCATAAAATGTGTGATTGCGTAAATCAAGGCCAGATAGAGGCCCTTTGGCAATGACACATACAGTATGAGTGATTACACCCACCATGCACAGATAAACAAAACAAAATCTGTTTGGGTATCATTTTGTTTTTACTGACAGAGGCAGGATGAGGAAAAGAATGCCATCAGGAATATGCACAGACAAATGAGAATAAATTAAGAAATAAATTGTCTTTATTCATTCCAAATGAGCTCAAGCAGAATGTAAATTTCATCAGGTGAACTTCAGGTCTGGAGATGTTTGCCCTGCGGGATATTACTGCCCTAAAGGCACCAGACACCCACATCAGTACCCGTGTCCCGCTGGAACATGGAGCAGTGTGTTGGGAGCTCAGAACCTGTCCTCCTGCTCACCTTGTCCTGCAGGGTTTTTCTGTAACAAGACTGGACTCACTCAGCCCACAGGAGTGTGTGCTGCAGGTACAGCTCTGATAAAGTGAATACAGGGGTGGGCAAATCATAGCTAATATTCACAGATCAGCCATAACATTAAAATCACCTGCCTAATATTGTGTAGGTCCTCCTTGTACTGCCAAAAATGGTTCTGACCCGCCTAGCCATGGACTCCACAAGACGCCTGAAAATGTGCTGTGGTGTCTGTCTATGCAGCACGATGCGATGCACTGTGTGTTCTGATACCTTTCTGTCATATCCAGAATTAACTTTTTCAGCTATTTGTATTACAGTAGCTCTTCTGTGGGTTGAACCAGACTGGCTAGTCTTCACTCCCCATGCACATAAATGACCCTTTGGCGCACAGTTCACCAGTTGTCCTTCCTTAGACCATTTTTGGTAGGTACTACCGACTGCATACTGGGAACACTCCACAAGACCTGTTTTGGAGATGCTCTGACCCAGTCGTCCAGCCATCACCATTTGGCCCTTGTCAGAGTTGCTCTGATCTTTACGCTTGCCCATTTTCCCTGCTTCCAACACATCAGCTTCGAGAACTGTCTGTTCACTTGCTGCCTAATATATCCCATTCCTTGACTATTCATTGTAATGAGATAATGAATGTTATTTACGTCACCTGTCAGTGGGTTTTAATGTTTTGGCTGATTGGTGTAACAATATCATAACATATGATGATCTATACTGAAAAAAGCAAGCATGTGGTTGGTCATATTATTACTTATAGTGCACGTAAAACTATTACATTTCTTTGCAAAACATGATTTCCTTGCTTATACTAAACTCAATTTAAACAGGTTTCTAATGAGTAGACTGAAATATGTAAAGTGAGTGCAATCAATACATTTAACGTAAACCAATTAATTACAGTATGAAATCTTGTGAGGATGTTGGCACTGAAGGGAAGTGATAGAATAGCTCAGCAGTAATGTGGCTATTGCTGAATGCCATCAACCTGGGTTCGATCCTCAGCTTTGAGTATACACAGTCAAATTGTGTTGGATGTAAGAAATCAAACTGTGTTAATGTGACTCAGTTGAATCACATGGAACCAATGTGCACAGTTGAATTTAGTGAATTCAGTGAGCTTCCCCCCCCAGTGTAGTTTAGTTCATTATTAAGAGTAACAAATGAAGATATGATTATTGTTCTCTTCTAACAAAGTTTCTAATGTAGCATATCATGTTTTCGGGCATAATGACAGTAAGTCGTTGGAAGAGTTTCAGCTATGAGCTGTAAGCGTTAGTCCTCATATCACATGTAAAAGATCTTATTTGAATTTCGCTAGTGTCTATTTTCTCTCAAGATGACTGTGATCTGTGCTGGAAGGAAGTAAAGTATTGTGTGGAAAGCTAGTTTGCTATTTAAGTGCATTAATACAGACTAAGTACTGAATGAGTTTATGATCATTATCGTCTTCTAATACTGCACTTTATTTTGCTTAGTTTTGTCAGTGTTTACACATAACTGCATGTTCCTGATTCAGCAAAGATAGTCTGTCATATGCAGGGTTTGGGAGGGTTACTTTAAAAATATATTCAGTTACAGTTACAAATTACTTCATAAAAAATGTAATCTACCAGGTTAGTGATTCGTCCACTACATTTCCCCATACAGGATTTTTTTGTATTAGTGGTGCTAAGTCTTCCTCGCCTGAAGACGGAGTTACTGGAAACAGATGCCCAGCAGGATATTACTGCCCACAAGGGTGCACTTCACCTCAACACTGCCCTGATGGGACATTCTCCAATACTACAGGTATGCACAGTTTTTAATTTAAACACACACTACTATATTAGGTGTCGAATGGTGACTGCTTTTTACTGCACTTTCATTTAAGTTACTAAATAGCATTAGTCTGCTCCAGCGTCATTATTTTAGAAATGAATGTAACCATTAGAATTTAGCTTCTACCCTTGCTGTTATTTAATCTACAGTATCTACATATTTTATATATTTTTAATGTAATGGAGTGTAAGAACACACAGGAAAAAATGTAATAAGTGAAAAAAAACTGTGGATAATAAAAGAAATTCTGACTCACACACCATGTAAAATATATGAATTCATCCTAATGATTGTCATGGAATTTTATTGCACTCATTTTTTCATACCCTCCAGCTGTACCACTGTGCATCTCCATTAGGTGCAAATAATACAACTTGTGTTTTTTCTCACAATTGTATGATTTCTCCAATTTATTCTGTCACTATGTTATTTTTTTGGTAATTTCTGTAACAGCTTATTATTATTATTATTATTATTATTATTATTATTATTATTATTATTGTTATTATTATTATTATTATTAAGATGTGTGCTGTATGTACAGGTGCTGCCGAGTGCAGTGACTGTCCTCCTGGATGGCTCTGTCTGGAAGGCGAGGAGGCCCAGATGTGTCCAGAAGGACATTACTGCCTGGGGGGCACAGTGGAGGATGTCCTCCCATGCCCTCCAGGCACATACAACCCCAAAGCAGGACAGAGACAAGTAGAGCAGTGTTCACTGTGCTCAGCTGGTGAGAACAGTGCCCCTGCTATGCTTACTTCTTTGGCAGTGTTAATTGCATTCATCGGGTATTGTATTTATCACACCCACCTATCATTTTAAGGAATGTACTGTGAGGAATGGGGACTAGTGGAACCAACTGGTCCCTGCCAGTCAGGGTATTTTTGTCTAGCAGGTATGCCAAGTTAGTTTCATCTGTCTCTTTATAAAAGCTTGTATTTCCCCACATCATTCTATTAGAGTCTGCTCCTTGATTGTATTATCAGAAGGAGGTTATACACTAGTCAAGTCTTCATATATGACCCTCACTCTTCCAGGCATAAATTTTAGGAACCCTGATGGGAACTTTAGCACAGGGGTAGGGGGAGCATGTCCTCCAGGCCATTACTGTCCTGAAGGCACTAGCCAACCTCTTCCCTGCCCACTCGGAACCTTTTCAAGCAGGTAAACCTCACAACCCTCAATATGTTTAGTCAAAAAGTGAGAGGGATAACTAACGGTCTTTCTGCTCACAGCCTTTATATCACAGAGAGCTCAGGCTGCAGTTTGTGTCCACCGGGGCAGTTCTGTGGATCTGTTGGCCTAAGCAGGCCGTCTGGACCATGCCATGAAGGATTCTATTGTCCTGGTGGTGCCATTTCCGCCACAGGTATGAGCCTATAAATCACTTGTTATAATATCCTTCAGCAAGCATATTGATCTCATTAATGTTACTAATGAACTAAGACTTGCTAATGTGGCTAATTAACATGTCTGCAGGTGCTGGCACAGAGGGTGGGCTCTGTCCCCAAGCACACTACTGCCCACTAGGCAGTGTCATGCCTTTTTCCTGTCCAGCCGGTACCTACACAAACCTTACCGGCCAAATAAAATGTACCCTCTGCCATGCTGGATACTACTGCCCAGAGAGCACCAGCAACTATACAAAGTTTCCATGCCCTCCTGGATTCTACTGCCCTGATGGTATGGCATGAAATGCAGTGATATGTTTTGTTTGTTTGTTTGTTTGTTTTTTTAGCTCTTTCCCTTGTTTATCATGCAAAAGTGCTCAGTGGCATAATGCAATGAAAATTTTATACAGGTACAAGACATGCCACACAGTTCCCATGCCCAAGAGGCTACTATAACCCTGAGCCTATGACCCAAAGCCTGGACAGCTGCCTTCCATGCCTGCCAGGCCACTACTGTGAGAAGGAAAGACTGACAGCCGTGTCTGGGAAATGCAAAGCTGGTTAGTTGCTCAGTTATAATATACAGCATGCAGTATTTGCAAAGGTCTAGTGATGTTATTTGGGGTTCAATATACACTCACTGAAAACTTTATTAGGAAACTCTGAATACCTACTCATTCATGCAATTATCTAATCAGCTAATCTAGTGGCAGCAGTGCAATGCCTAAAATCATGCAGATACGGGTCAGCAGTTTGGGTAATGTTCACATAAATGTGATCTCAGTGATTTTGACCATGGTATGATTGTTGCTGCCTGATGGGCTGATTTGAGTATTTCTGTAACTGCTGATCTCCTAGGATTTTCACACACAACAGTCTCTACTGTAGAGTTTTTTCAGAATGATGCAATGAAGAAAAAACCTCCTATGGTGGATGTTCTGCGGACAGAAACCCCTTGTTGATGAGAGAGGTCAACAGAGAATGGACAGACTGGTTCAAGCTGACAGAAAGGCAACAGTAACTCAGATAACCACGCTGAACAATTGTGGTGAGCAGAAAAGCATCTCAGAATGCACAACCTGTCAAACCATGATCTACAACAAAAGACCACATTCGGGTTCCACTTCTGTCAGCCAAGAACAGAAATCTGAGGCTACAGCCTCAACACCACTGGACAGTTGAAGACTGGAAAAATGTAGCCTGGTCTGATGAATCAATTTCTGCTCAAGCACATAGATGGTAGCGTCAGAATTTGGTTCCAATAGCATGGACCCAACCTGACTTGTGTCAACATTCCATGCTGGAGGTGGTGTAATGGTGTAATACAAACCAATCATCACTTGAACGCCACAGTCTATTTGAGTATTGTTGCTGACCATGTGTATGCCTTCATGGCCACAATTTATTATCTTCTAATGCCTACTTCCAGCATGATAATGCATCATGTCACTAAGCAAAAGTTGTCTCAAACTGGTTTCATGAACATGACAATGAGTTCAATGTTCTTCAGTGACCTTCCCAGTGATTGGATCTGAACCCAATAGAACACTTTTGGGATGTGGTAGAACGGGAAATTCGCAGCATGAAAGTGCACCTGAAAAATCTGCAGGAATTGCATGATGCAATCATGGACCAGAATCTCCAAGGAATGTTTCTAACATCTTGTGGAATCCATTTTGGGAGCACAGGCAGGCCCTACCTAGTATTAGCATACAGTAGTGTTCCTACTACTGTACTCAGTAAATGTAGTGCAGGGGTGTCCAATCTTAGCTGCAAAGGGCCGGTGTGGGTGCAGGTTTTCCTTCCAATCAAGCAGGAGCCACACATGATTCCACCTGTTTAATCAGTTGAGCTTGGCTATCAATAGACTCAGGCATGGCTTCTACTTTGGTTGAAATGAAAACCTGCACACACAAAAGCCATATCTGGATAAGATTGGATACCCCTGGTGTAGTGTATTTCAGTGAAGAACTGTGCTCATGAGATGAGTATAAGCAAATTCCACAGACAGTTTTGCTATTTATCAGTTTCAGCTTTGATGTGTCTCCGAGATCAAAATCACTTCTGGTCGGAGTGTGTGTAAATTTGTGCCTAACATTTAAAGAATGAAAAACTGATTGATTTGCTGTACAATCTATGCAATATCAATGTCATCAACAATTAATAGCAAATATAGGAAGCAGAGTAGTATAAATAATAACAGTAATAATACAAAATGATGAGCTATTAGTGAATGAATGAACCTCATGTCAAAATATATGTAATAGTGTTTAGTTTCACTCTGAAAATGTGAACCAGATGTTTATTCGCTCGTTAGTTCCTCACCTTAGAAATGCATGCAAGTGGAACCAAGAGCCACACGCCCAGACTATTCAAATGGATATCATCACACATTTTTTGAGGCTATAAAATAATTTCATTTCAACACTAGAACACACCATATATGTTCTAGTTTTTATATTTTTTAGTAGTTCTCTCCAATTTCACCCTTCAGGTGATTTTGACATTAATGATATTAAAACAAAACAACCAAACAAACAAAATTTGTTGTATACATATGACATATACATAAGAGACTAGTGGGTGGTGAAGTCAAAGGCTATTCATCATTTGCATGTCACAAGACATGTTTCATGAATCGAACACAGATCATTCTACTGTGCTCAGACCTGCACTTGTTTCTACACAGCTTTGGTGAATAATTTCTCTCTCTCTCTCTTCCAGGCTGGTTTTGTGTCTCTGCAGCCTGGAACCCTCAACCCTTCGATCTGGACAACTACACAAGTGCTAATTGTCTGTGTCCAGCCTCCTCCACTGGAGGACGATGTCAGGCAGGGTACTTCTGCCCAGCAGGCAGCTCTGAGCCTATACCTTGCCTTCCTGGAGCCTTCTGCAATGCCATAGGTATATTTGAATTTATTTTTAGCTTCTATACAAAAAGTGAAGAGAAGTTATTGAAGAGATTAATCATTAGTCCCTGAGTAACCCAAGTAGAGTTTTGCTTTGCTACTCATGTGGTGTAAGAGGATTCACATGTATGTAATTAGCTGTGCTCTTAATGGATGGGACATATTGATACATTCCTGTCTACATTTAATTTGAAAAGGAGAATCTCTTGTAGGACGCATTGGCAAAAATGTTTTTTTTTTTTTTTTCTTTCTTGAGGCAAAATCCATGATTTTGCATATACAGGTGCATCTCAAAAATTTGTGTAAAAAAGTAATTTTTTTTCCCATAATTAAAAATAAATAAATAAAACATTTAAAAAATCATAAAAAAATAAACTTTCATTTATTCTAGATTCATTACACAAGTGAAATAAATGAAATATTTCAAACCTTTTTTGTTTTAATCTTGCTGTTTATGGCTTACAGCTTATAGAAATAAAAAATATAGTATCTCAAAATATTAGAATAAAGGATTTATAATACAGAAATGTCGGCCTTCTGAAAAGTATGTTAATTTATGCACTCAATACTTGGTTGGAGTTCCTTTTGCACGAATTACTGCATCAGTGCAGCGTTGCATGGAAGCAATCAGCCTGTGGGACTGCTGAGGTGTTCTGGAAGCCCAGGTTGCTTTGATCGCGGTCTTCAGCTTGTCTGTATTGTTGGGTCTGGTGTCTCTCATAGATTCTCTATGGGTTCAAGTCAGGCGAGTTGGCTGGCCAATCAAGCACAGTAATACCATGGTCAGCAAACCAGTTACTAGAAGTTTTGGCACTGTGGGCAGGTGCAGAGTCCTGCTGGAAAAGGAAATCAGCATCTCCATAAAGCTTGTCAGCAGATGGAAGCATGAAGTGCTCCAAAATCTCCTGATAGACACTGCATTGACTCTCGACTTGAGAAAACACAGTGGACCAACACCAGCAGCACCCCAAATCATCACTGACTGTGGAAACTTCACACTGGACTTCAAGCAACCTGGATTCTGTTCCTCTCCACTCTTCCTCCAGACTCTGGGACCTTGATTTCTAAATGAAATGCAACATTTACTTTCATCTTCCCCATAATTGTGGTTGTGTGTACTGAACCAGACTGAGAGATTAAAGGCTCAGGAAACCTTTGCAGGTGTTTTGAGTTAATTATCTGATTAGAGCTCTTCTCAAGTCGACATTTCTGTACTATAAATTCTTTATTCTAATATTTTGAGGTACTGGATTTTTGATTTCCATGAGATATAAGCCATAAACATCAAGATTAAAAAAGACAAAAACATTTCACTTTATGTGTAATGAATCCAGAATAAATGAAAGTTCCACATTTTGAATTAAATTACAGAAAAAATTTACTTATCCACAATATTAAAATTTTTTGAGATGCACCTGTACAGCAGATTGAATATTTGCCTTCTTTTCCCTTGGTAGTTGTAGCAGTTGTGAGACACATGCTTGACTAAACACTAAATAAAAATGATGTTTATGGAGCAGATTTTTTTCGTTCCAAAAGCTAAACACTCTTTTAGTTAACAGTGATATTTTTTTTAAAAAAAGTGTTTTTTATCTAACAGGTCTGGCTTTGCCAAGTGGTCCCTGTGCTGCAGGTTATTACTGCACTGGGGAAGCAACTCAGTCTAAACCAACAGATGGCATCACTGGTGATATTTGTCCTCCTGGCTCCTATTGTGGTAACTACTGCTCACTGGTCAACCTAATGTATCTATAGATGACAAGAAATCAGATTAGTCCTTATTCTGTTCTGCTTAATCAGCTGAAGGCTCTAGCGAGCCGGAGCCCTGTCCAGTGGGAACATTCTCTGCAGTAGCAGGTCTGAAGCATCGATCTCAGTGTCAGTCATGCAGAGCCGGTCACTACTGCAGCACGAGAGGCCTAAGAGCTCCTACTGCGCCTTGCAGTCAGGGTAAATATAGCAGAGTACTCTCTGTATCACACAGCACTGAAAGTAAAGTCTTGTTCATGTGGGATTAAATCACTGGTTTTCCCAGTAATTACTTTTGACATCAGTAATTATTATCACCATTGATGTTTCATTTAGAAGGGATTACTATCTTGGGGGAACATGTACTGGATTTTAATAATGCTAATGCCTGTGCAGCTAATTAGACAAGTTGATTAATGTGTGAGCACATACTGAATGAGGAAAGATTTGTATACTTGCCCAGAACTCTATGAACATCCCTCAAACTGAGCTCAGGACTGGATGCCTCTATTTTACACACATCGTCTATAAAGCTCACAAAAATAGAACAGAATTCAAGTTAAAACTTCTGTCTATTTATAGAACCTCACAATTCTCATGTTTTGAGGCTACATCTATCTGTCCTTGTCCTCTGTACGACAGGTTATTGGTGTCCCCCTGGTCAGACTGACGACCTAGCTCTACCTTGTCCGCTCGGTCATCAATGTCCCCTAGGAAGCCCTGCCCCAGTTCTCTGCCCCTCTGGGACTTACCAGGACAAGCAGAAGCAGGCCAACTGCACAGTCTGTGAAGAGGGCAAGATATAGTTATAAACATCTTGTTAGAAACCAGTAAATTAAGTGCTGAACACAAGCTGCAATTTCATTTCATTTATTAATTTATTGTCATTATGTTCTTTTCTCTCTGTCAGGTTTTTACTGTGACGAGAGCTTTGGCATCAATAATGTATCTGTCCTGCAGTCATGTCCTAAAGGATATTACTGCCCTAAAGGAACCCGCTATGCCACTCAGTTTCCTTGTCCCGTTGGAAGCTACAACCAAAAAGAGGGCATGGTCAGCCTAAACAGCTGCCTTCTGTGTCCAGTAGGACACTTTTGCCCATTTGCAGGCTTAGCAGAGCCTGCAGGTAAAACTACGGGGGCAGATATATAAGTCTGTTATGGATTTACCTTAGCACATGTTTATTGTTCAGATTGTGACTTAGAAATGAATCTGAATTATAGGCTTATGCATGCCTGGGTACTGGTGCAGAGAGGGCTCCCACTCAGCCAGTCCTTCTGCTGGATCCACAGGATCACTTTGTCCAGTCGGACACTACTGCCCTAAAGGTGATACAACAACATTTTCATCAGTCACAGTTATACATATAGTCACAATCAACACACATTAGCAAAAAACAGCATGAATTCATACATAGTAATTAATCAACAGAAAAAGTAGATCAAGAGAACCCAATTAAACAAATGAGACAAAAATATTATACTTGGTTATTTATTTATTGAGGAAAATGATCCAATATTACATATTCGTGAGTGGCAAAAGTATATGAACCTCTAGGATTAGCAGTTAATTTAAAGGTGACATTCAATCAATGGGATGGTTACAATGGGATGACATTGGTGTGAGTGAGTGAGCACCCTGTTTTATTTACATTATTAACAGGAATCTATCAGAGTCTGATCTTCACAACACATGTTTATGGAAGTGTATCTTGGCAACGGACAAATGAGATTTCTGAGCACTTCAGAAAAAGAGTTGTTGATGCTCATCAAGCTCAAAAAGGTTACAAAACTATCTCTAAAGAGTTTGGACTCCACCAATCCACAGTCAGACAGATTGTGTACAAGTGGAGGAAATTCAAGGCCATTGTTACTCTCCCCAGGAGTGGTTGACCAACAAAGATCACTCCAAGAGCAAGACGTGTAATAGTCCGCGAGGTCACAAAGGAACCCAGGGTAACTTCTAAGCAACTAAAGGCCTCTCTCACAATGGCTAACATTAATGTTCATGAGTCCACCATCAGGAGAACACTGAACAACAATGGAGTGCATGGCAGGGGTGCAAGGAGAAAGCTACTGCTATACAAAAAGAATACTGCTGCCATCTGAAGTTTGCTAAAGATCATGCGGACAAGCCAGAAGGCTATCGGGAATATGTTTTGTGGACAGCTAAGACCAAAACAGAACTTTTTGGTTTACTATAAATGAGAAGTGTTATGTTTGGAGAAAGGAAAACACTGCATTCCAGCATAAGAACCTTATCCCATCTGTGAAACTTGGTGGTGGTAGAATTATGGTTTGAGCCTGTTTTACTGCAGTTGGGACAGCATTTGCCATCATTGATCGAACATTGAGTTCTGAATTATAGCAGTGAATTCTTAAGACAACGACCCTAAGCACACAAGCCGTTCTATCAAAGAGCAGTTAAAGAAGAATAAAATTAATGTTTTGGAACGGCCAAGTCAAAGTCCTGACCTTAATCCAATAGAACTGTTGTTGAAGGACCTGAAGCAATCAGTTCATGTGAGGAAATCCATCAACATCCCAGAGTTGAAGCTGTTCTGTACTGAGGAATGGGCTAAAATTCCTCCAAGCCGACGTGCAGGACTGATCAACAGTTACCGGAAACGTTTAGTTGCAGTTATTTCTGCACAAGGGCATCACACCAGATACTGAAAACAAGATTCACATACTTTTTCCACTCACAGAAATGTAATATTGGATCATTTTCCTCACTAAATAAATGAGTTCTCTTTACCCACTTTTAGGACTTGTATGAAAATCTGATATTGTTTTAGGTCATATTTATGCATAAATATAGAAAATTCTTAAGGGTTCACAAACTTTCATAGGATTTGGGTGAATAGTTGACCCTCACCAGCCTCTCTTTTCTCATTCTTGATGTTAATAAGCAGTGTTGGGTAGGTTACTCAAAAAAGTAATTCACTACAGATTACTAATTACAACTTTAAAATTGTATTCTGATTACATTACTGATTACTGCATGTAAAAAGTAATCAGATTACAAATTACTTTACTTTCACGTTACTTTCAAAACCTATCAAACCTACAAAAATACACTACAAAGTGAACTCACAGTTCTTTCAATAATTTTAGCATGTGTCAGTGTATGACATAATCAGGAAAAGTTGGATTTATCATAAAACCTGCCTCTGATGTTGTCACTGTTTGTAGGACTAACAGACTGATAAAATATAAAACTTTACTAACTAGGCTAGTTGGTGTGGCTAGCCAAGGGTAGGCACAGCTAATCTATCATTGTGTGGGTTTAGCTGCTATAGTGCCATGCAAAATACATTATTTTCCTGATGCTCTGCTCATATCATGTTCACGTAAACTGGAATTCATATAGACATTAAAACAAATTGTTTTCCTGCTCAGCATCAGAGGATCATACTGTTTCAGTTTCAACCCATTTATTGGTTTAAAAAATACCGGCACATATCCAAACTGAAAACTAAGTGGAGAATTATTCGGGGTTAAAGAAAAAATCTCCCGAATTCCCAGGTCAGGTTATAAAACGTGATTTATTTAAAAAATGCATTTTACTTAGTATTGTTTACTTAACAATAAATTTGTAATGCAATTAATGTAATTTTATTGACAACAGTAACTGCAATCAAATTATATACGTTTAAAATATAATGCATTACATTACTATGTTATCATTACTAACACGTTATACCCAGCTCTGTTAATAAGACAAAAAAGCAGCTTGTCATGTTCCTTAGAAACTGCAAAGCCTAAAGTCTTCTGTCACCAAACTAACACCCAAGGCTTCTTCTATAAATGTTAAATAAAGGTCTACTTACAGAAGGCTTCACCATGTCAACTATTATATATATTTTTTCTTTACTAATTAATAACACATTTGTAACAGTATATAATTAAGCTTAGATTATGTGGAGAGTCCATCCCACAAGTCCATGTGATTGAGGTGTTATTATAGAAACAACAATGTATTAGAACGAGCACATTAATATAAATCTGTGACTTGCAGCCAGAACTAATGTCAGAGCCATGCTGTTATAGAAAATTATTCACCCATTCTGACCAATCAGATTTGAGAATTTAACAGCACTGCGGTATAAATGGAGATAAACGTGTTTTTCTTTATCGCACTGACACTGGTACTTGATAAACAATTAATGAATTTTGTGTTTAATAAACCGTGTTGTCAATGTATTAAATGCGCAGATGGTGTTTAAACATGAAGCACAAGTCTTATTATATGATATGATAAAATAATCTAACGTAGGTGTATACCATTAATGTAGTGCTATACTATTATGTATAATGATTTTTAAAACATATTCTAGTAATTTTCTCTTAGAATAATTGAACAATAATTCAATGTTTACGCCAAGCTGCTGTGGTGTTATATTTAATAATTAACTCTTGGAAAATGCTAAGCTGTAGACAAATACCAGTAGGGTACAGGCTAAATCTAGAATCCTTTAAGGGTTTACTGCAAGAGCTAATATCTTGGCAAGCAAAAAATATCTCAAATATAATCTTGAATCATCTTGAATTTATCGAATAGTATTCATTATTAGAATATTATAAAACAAATATGATTATTAATACTATTTGTTAACTTGACTAATTTCAAGCATAACAAAAATTTATTATTTTGCATATATTTAATTATTAGAAGGAAGCAACATTATCTGTCATTAGAACAAAATAATTGGAAGTTTGAAATTAATACAAAACGTCCAGAAATAAGGGGCTTCAGAGTGGTGGAACAGAAAACAATTCGCCCCCATCATCTGGTGACCTTCAGTTCAAATCTGGATGATGCCATCCGTGGCTGGGAGTCAAAGAGAGATCAATTACAGTGACGCTAGCCAATCATGGGTGTCTGTGAACTCACACATGCGTAAGTGGGTGGATAGCGCTTTCCTCCGAGTGTGTTATGCTGCCTCCTGATCAAAAAGATGCAGTCGGCTGGCTTCATGTGTCTCGGAGGAAGCACGTTAGCCTTCGACCTCGCTGGTTGGTAGAGAGAGATGCCTGATGGGTGGGAATTGGCCGTGTGATAATCACTGAAATAAAAATATTTGTTGTGTAAGATACTCATAATGAGAAATCTTACACTTATCGCTTAGATATAAAATTTTTGCAGTGTTCTTCGATTTAAGAGGAGAACCTCTAAGACTCTGTTTGACTCTTCTATGTGCAGTGAAAAAGAGTGTGTTTCCATACCTCAAAGGTTCCATGTATTGCTCCTTTTGGAAGCAAAGAACCCTAAACTATCCAAAGAACACTTCTAAGAGTGTAGAGCTAAAACTGTGGTTCTGGGTTATATGGTGGTCATACCATGATTTTTTTTCATGCTCTTATACCTCTAACTATGAATTTATTTTTACATTAAAGGCACTACCAGCCCCTTGGCATGTCCATTAGGCACCTTGTCAAACAGCACAGGCCAGAGGAGTGAAGACGACTGCCAGCCGTGCCCTGGAGGATTCTACTGTGCTAGCACTGCCCTCTCTCTGCCAACTGGACTCTGCTCTGAAGGGTGTGTGCAAAAGTAAACCTATTAAACCATTAAAACTATTAAACCTATTAAACCAGCTCTTATGTAATACTTAATCAGGAAAACATTAATTAAGGTAACCAATTTATTTGCATTTTTTCTTTCTGAAAGATTTTATTGCATTGAGAAAGCAGCAACCCCCATGCCTACTGATGGAACCTCAGGAAACATGTGCCCACATGGTCATTACTGTCCGAATGGAAGCACTCAACCTCTGCCATGTGATCTGGGGACATTTATGTCTGCCACACAGGCCTCTCAGTGCTGGCCCTGCACAGCTGGCTGGTACTGTGTGGATGGGGCTCGCTTACCATGTCCACAAGGTTAGGGTAATTTTTTCTGTTTCTTACACGCCTCATAGATGTCTATTAACAGTTTATGTGCTTAATGGATAGACTAGGATACATCCATTTGATTTGCTATAATACTGAAGGAAAGCACCAGCGACATGACAAGACAAACGACACACATATGGCACAGTTATACACAATGCAACTGATACAAAAGAATAGTCTGACATGGAGAAGCTATGGACATTTGTCCATCTTCTTCAGGAACATGGTGCTGTCATAAAAGTGAAATGAATTCTGTTCTGTTTCTAAGTACCTTCTGCACAGGATAAAGAACTGGGACAAAAAAATATACAATTAGAAAGCAAACAGCGCCACACTGTGTAGACAAATTGTATTTGACTTGGTTCCAAACTGGTGTCTGAGATCTGCTGATTTACCTGTAGGTTTTTACTGTCCAGAGGGGACGGCTTATGAGTGGAAAGCTTGTCCACCAGGCACTTATAGCCCAGACTCTGGCCTGAGTGAGCTCTCCCAGTGCATGGAGTGTGATGGAGGACACTACTGCGCTTACCAGAATGCTACATCTGTCTCTGGATTGTGCTCTGCAGGATATTACTGCATACGTGGAAACACCTCACCGCAGCCACTCACCTTGTCCACAGGTACAACGAAAATCACAATGAAAATGAGTGATGCAGTTATATAAGTGTGATTAGTTGATTGCCTGTCTTAATTAAACAGAAAAGCTGAGCTGCTTTTGCTAATTGAGCAAGTGTGGTTGTTTAGGAATTGCTCATATTCTTTGATTAAAAATAAAATGAAAATAAAAAGGTATTACAAAATACAGCACCGAAAACTTTCTAGGGAGAAAATAATAACCATTTTTGGGCTATATAATGCAATATGTACAATGTGCAATATGTATTGCTCTTTCAGTTCCTATTATAAGGGTCTTGTCTTCAAGAGTTACTCAGAAACTAGAAGTTCTAGTTCTGCTTTGTAATCAAAACTAAGGAGCTATTGTTTTCTTAGGAGATGGTGGACCTTGTCCTGCAGGTCATTTCTGTCTAGAAGGCACCAGGGACCCCCAGCCTTGTCCAGCGGGGACGTTTAGTAATAGGACCAAATTAACTTCAGAGGTATGAGTTCAGTACATTCCTGAAACATAAAGCCAAATGTGTTGTAATCATCACTCAATAGTTATGTTCTTATTGAATGATCACATTGTGTGTTCATAACTATTGTGTTTGCATCAACTGCATGCTACAGTATGTGTACATTTACCCATGTCTACTGGTATGATGTGTGATTTATAACACTTTGGTATGTCCTTGAGTATGAGAGAGTCCTGTTTTACCAATATTATAGTAAAGTTGTAGTAGTGTTGTAAAGAGACACCTCTCTCTTTAAGGACAAGTGTGTTCCCTGTTCTCCTGGTCATTACTGTGACACACCTGGGCTGACTGCTCCCAAAGGGGAATGTTGGGAGGGTTTCTACTGCAGCCAAGGAGCTTTGCTGCCCAATTCTTTAATCAGGGACCACAGAGGAGGGCCATGTCCTGCAGGTCGCTCAGGCTTACCTTGTTCAGGTTGAATTGAACCTAACTTTCTTCCCTTCAAAACCCTGACTTCTAATATTTATGATCTCTGTGTCATACCACAGGTTATTTTTGTCCTAGAGGGTCCAGTGTGCCTCAGTCCTGTCCACACGGATCCATCAGCAACAATGAGGGCCAAGCCAGCTGCAGCCCCTGTCCCCGCGGGTACAATTCTGAGAGACAATTCTGAGTTAATATACAGGCTGTCTTGGCTGAATAGAATAAAAAAAACAGGGATAGATCCAATAGCATGGTTTAAAACAAATGCAAAATCTGGGACAGACGGAGCATAGATGCAGCTTAGGTATTTGTGGACAGATTTTCAAGTAGATTTAAAAATAATTATCCACAGATTATACATAGCAAAACAAGCAATAATGAAAGCTCACAGAAATGCACAGAAACCTTGGCAAGACTTTGCCAAGGTCTTTAACAGGAAGTTTAATTAGAGACAACAATAAGGGTGCAAACATTTCAGAACACTGGTGATGGTGACCTCTAGTGGTCTGAAATAGATGTGTGAGTAGTGACTATTATTGTACCCAACACTAGAGGGACAGCTCCATGCATGTATATAGAACACAGGGGTTTAGGTGCAAGGAAATCCAAAATTTGACTATTACTTTAGGGGCAATATGTCTTGGGCTTGACCCATGATTGTTCCTTAGCATGGGTATAACGTTGCTTTAAAAAGTGCTAGAAACAAGAATAATAAGCCCAAGTAGTTAAGTGAAAATAGTGGGTTCAGGTTCCATTGTTTTGAGTTCTGGTTCATAAACTTAAAAGGTAATTCTGGGAGGCAAGTAATAGTAAACCTGAAATATTTTTTATTTTATTTTTTTAATGGTCAAGAATCAGTGTGTTATGCACTCTATCCTGTGGGGGGAATTTCATTGTCAACAGTTTGCTATTTCTGACATCATAATTTTGTTCAGCAGGGTGTCTCGAGCAGAAAGTACATGGAAACATTTTGATAAAATCATAATTATCCTATAGATCATAGGAAATATTTCTCCATCTCCTATTTCTGACCATCGACCTCAACAAAGATAAAGATCCAAGTGTTAAAGGATAGGGGCTGTTGTGCATCTCAGTTTGAATGAGTTGACATTCTAAGAAGACTTGGAGGCAATGGTGAACCCATACGGCATCACTATATATTCACAGTGTCTCCTATTCATTCTAAAGCTCATTTTCCTTTCATCACCTACCTGTTTCCTAATTAAATTGTACAACCCCAATTCCAAAAAATTTGGGACACTGTGTGAAATGTAAATAAAACAGAACACAATGAGTTGCAAATCTCATAAACCCATATGTTATTCACAATAGAGCACAGAAAACATATCAAATGTTTAAACTGAGGAAATGTACCATTAAAAAAAATGGGGAAAAAAAAGGTAATTTTGAATTTGATGGCCTCAACGCGTCTGAAAAAAGTTGGGACAGGGGCAACAGAAAGCTGGAAAAGTAAGTGTTACTTAAAGGAACAGCTGTTGGTTAAGGCAACAGGTCAGTAACATGATTGGGTATAAAAAAGAGTACCTTAGAGAAGCAGAAGTCTTTCAGAAGTAAAGATGTGTTTGGTCATAACATATGGACAATACTCTGGATAATTGAATTTCAGGATATTTTCTATTTTTCTCTTCAATATAGTTACTACTGTCTGGCCTACAGCTCTATCACTGAAGGCAGAGACTGTCCAGTGGGTCATTACTGTCCCACAGGCACATCCCTGAAAAATCAGTATCCCTGTCCTGCAGGGACGATTAATCCCTATACAAGAATGGGCAGTGCAGACGACTGTTTACCATGCACACCAGGTACAATACTTCAAGCGTGATTTTTTTTTTTCCTAATTAAAAGAAATACTGCAACATAATCTCTATCTATTGCATCTGTAATGCATGTGATGTTAGCATGGACAATAATTACAATATCATTATGTTTCACTTTATTAAAAAAAAATTAACTGAAATCTAAACATATATTTTTTAAACACTTTCATGAATTCTTAAAGATATATTAGGTACATTAGTTATAAATCTGTATAATCCATCTTTTCAGAGATAAAACGAACTCTCTTTTCAAAGGGAAATATTTGTGGCTGTATTACCAACATAGTTAAAATAACTCAAAATAAACAAGAAAGTGCCTCAGTTTTCACCTGATGTAGTTACCACAAAACCTTAGAGAATGCAAGTAAATAATGGAGATTACATTTTACTGTATTGCTCCAGGTTGGAAAGATAAAACTACATAATAGCTTTGATAGGATGCTTTCATGTCTGTCTAACCCTTATACCTATATTAATAGATAGAGGTTGCATTACAGTAAATCATTATCCATCACACTGATGGACAGGGTTGTAAAAAATATTTTTTTGTCCAAATTTTTGTCCAATTTTTTTTTTCATTTGCTAGTTGAATGATTGAGACCTTTTCTTGCAACTCACTGTGTTGATATATCTCACAGTGAAAAGTAACTTTCTGGGTACCACTTTGCACTGAACTGTATGAGTGACAATGAATGTGAACCGTTTATTAACAGTATATTCTGGATAAAGCACCACAAAATTAGCTAGTGTTGGCAACAATCAGGGCAGGTGCAGGGCACAATGAAAAGTGTTTTTCTAATATCTTAATGTATATACTTTCTCTGTCCACTTTATTAGGAACACCTGAACACCTGCAAATTCATGCAGTTGTTTAATCAGCCAATCATGTGGCAGCAGTACAATGCAAAAAAAAAAAAAATGAATAAAAAATCATGCAGATACAGGTCAAGAGTTTTAGGTTATATACACATCAAACATCAGAATAAAGAAAATATGTGTGATCTCTGTGACTTTGATTGTGGCATGGATGTTGGTATGGGCTGGTTTGAGTATTTCAGAAACTGCTAATCTCCTGGGATTTTCACACACAACAGTCTGTAGAGTATGTAATGTATGTAATGCCATGGTTAAAATCACAGAGATCACCTCACCCCCCCCCCCCCCCATTCTGGTGTTTGCTAGTAACTGAATGCTCTTGACCTGTATCTGCATGATTTTATGCATTGTGCTGCTGCCACATGATTGGCTGATTGGATAACTGCATAAATGAGTAGATATACAGCTGTTCCTGTCCCGAATAGCACAAAGCCATTTTTTTCTCACAAGCGCCTGTGAAAGCGCTGGGAAATGAGTGAAACCTCAAGTACAAACGTTTGCATGTCGTATTTGTGTGCGTTTTTGGACTCTACAGTGACTGTGAGATGTATTTGCTGCCATTGTTCACTATCTCGCCTGAAGTTTTGAAATGCTACTACATACACTTCAGCATTCGTAAACACAGAAGTGCATGGTTCTTCCATGTTCTGTCGATGGTGCTGAATGAGTACATGCACAGGGATTTTCTGCCAGTAAAACACTGCTAGAATGAATTGAATGCCTTATTTTATATCTGTCGCAATTTTCTGTCAGTGCTTTTAAAATTCAGTAAATGACTGGTGGATAACACAGCCTCTTCTAGTCGAGTATAAGGGTAATAGTTTTGAATTTGTGTTATACAGGGAAAATGATAATACTCTACATGTGGTTGATAGAAATTAGTTTGAAAGCACTGAAATATATCTTTAAAATGAGCCAGATAACTGTAATAAAAATTTGAACTACTTGAAACACTCCCTCTTTTGCAGGGTTTTTCTGCAAGGCTCCTGGTCAGAGTGCCCCATTTGGACCATGTGTAGCAGGACACTTCTGCCTCTCTGGGGCTGTGTCCCCAAAACCTGAGGATGGTGTGACTGGGGACCAATGTCCTCCTGGTCATTATTGTCCTGTGGGCTCCTCATTTCCACTGCCCTGTCCACCTGGCCACTATAGCAACAGCAGCAAGAACACAGAGCTCTCTGCCTGTCTGGCCTGCCCTGCTGGTGAGAGCGCAGATCCGCCCAAGATGTAGAACAAATCAGCTCTTAAAAATATATTGCAGTGAATGTTGTCTAAATCTGATTTTGTGACATTTTTATAGACCATTACTTGCACTGTTTCTTTATATTTGCTGGATATTTTCTCTCTTGTAGGATTTGCTTGCTCCAGCAGGGGGCTCTCTGCTCCTTCTCATGTTTGCCATGCTGGCTATTACTGCCCCCAAGGCCAGAACTCCAGTCAGCCTGCTCAATATATGTGTTCCCCTGGCCATATGTGCCCCCCAGGCAGTGCTACACAGATTTCCTGTGCTCCTGGGAGCTATCAAAGCCTACACACACAGGTTAGCATAGAGATTTATGGGTTAACGCTACAGCAGGAACTCTCAACTCTGGCTCAAGTTTCAAGTTTCCCCTGCTCAAGCTCACCAGTCTACATAATCAATATTAATTATATTAATTACTTAATATTGTTAATATTGATTATGCCTTTCCCTAAAAAGATATTTAAGTGTGTTCCCTAGGTGGAGTTGATGCTTTCATTTCGGGATGATTTAATAAAATGATTTTATTGTGTTCATTTTTTATAAGTTATTTCTAGCAACTTTCAGGAAATCTATATACATCAACCTTTAGCATTATTATACACATAATAAGACCATGTCTGGTTGAACTGACGATACAGTGATTGATTTGTTCTGCAGGCAGAGTGTTTGCTCTGTCTGCCTGGTTTTTTCTGTGCAGGCTCAGTGGATGCTGAAACAGGGATTATGAGAGGGACCACCACACCTGTCCCGTGTCCTGTGGGGCATTACTGTCCAGCAGGTAAACACACTTCTTGGAATATGCTAACAAAGAAATTTGCAGTTTTTTCACATTATAGAAGTTCTATTTCCATCAGGTACAAAATCTGGGCGTGAGTTCCCCTGTCCAGCTGGTACTTACAGCAATGAGTTAGGTATGTCCATTGTGGGACATTGTATTCTCTGCCCCAGTGGACTGTACTGTGGCTCCTCTGGCCTGTCCACACCCACTGGAGACTGCTCTCCAGGGTGAGTGACCACATCCACATTCCATAACACACATCATTTCATCACAGCACTATAACACGTTGCATAAATGACTGTCTACTAACCTTTTTTTTGGTAGGTATGTGTGTATCCAGGGTGCTTCTCAATCACAGCCACCTGGAGATGCCACAGGAAGTAAATGCCCAGCAGGCTTCTATTGCCCAGCAGGCACCAGTCATATGCATTCCTGCCCTCCAGGAACATTCAGTTCATTAAAAGGTCACATCCATTTTTACATAAAGCTCATTCTCTATTCGTATTATAGCAATTGAAAAATAATGTATGTTTCTGAGTTTACTTAGACATGCAATGTGTACTTCATATTGCACTGAAATATATGTTCCAATAGGGGCAACATCTATTTTGGATTGCCAGCCATGTCCACCTGGTCAGTACTGTGCAGACTATGGGTTGAGTTCACCCTCTGGCCTCTGCAAGCCAGGATATTACTGCAGTCTCCGATCAGTGTCCTCTACACCGCATCATAACAGAAGTCATGGTAAACAATTGTGCTCTCAAATGTAATGAATGGTTGAAGGAATACTCTAGTATTTTTCTTTTTTTGCCTACCCCACAGGGCAGCATAACACACTAGGAAGAAAGTGCTATCTGCCCTCTTCTGCATACAAAAGCCAGCAATTGGCTAGTTTCACTGTGATTGACAGCTCACTGGGGGTATGTCATCCCTCCCACCCAGAGGGTATGGCCAGTTTAGCTCCCTTGGCTCCCAGCAACAGACTGCTGTAGCTCAGGATTTGAAATCGCAATCTCCCAAATGCTTTTCAGTGCCACTCAGGAACCCTTTAGCATTTAAAAAAAAAACCTAAACACTATCTACTGCATCTGTAGTAGATGTGCAGTTGCTCACATCAAGAATTTCAACATGTTTCCCTAACGTGAGTTCAAAACTACTATACAACTTTACAACAACTACACTCTAATAATAAATGTCTTAGGATGAGACAAAAATCATAGAGTGTCTTAAAAAGTGGAGTTTTATCTAGTTTCAAACTATTTCTCTAAGGTTTTCTGGTCTCCAAGCACATTCAGGCTGAAACTGGGGCACAGTGGTACCACATAAGCACATATTCTTCCCTCTGGAAAAAGTAGTTCCATCTCTGAAAAGATGAAAGATTTTTCTACAAAAAACTCATTTAGCTAAATATACTGTATTGTTTATTGACTGCCCAAACAACTGCCATTGGACTATCATTATAAGTGAGTTTCAGATAATGAGTTTGCATTTTCCCCCTCAATATAAAGAAATTCTAATCAATCGTACATGCTCAAATGCCGTAGATAGATATTAAGTTTAAGTTAACTGGAGTATTCTTTTTACAGTACATGAAATATTATATAACAATATAACATTAGCATTTTATTTTCTTCCTTTCAGAGGATAAGGTGCATGGGACAAATGCAGAAGATAAACTCTTTGATTTGGATCAGATCACTGGGAATATCTGTCCTCAGGGGCACTACTGCCCCATTGGAAGTGTCCAGCCATTAAAATGCCCACCAGGTAGTGATGTAACCACACAAAAAAGATAATAAATGATCAATTATTCCTGGCCCACACTTAACACTTACACCTGGTCCATATGCTGCCATGAAAGTAAATTAATCTGAATAAATTTTTGTTTAATTTGTTTTAAAACATAGATACAACTTTAACAAGCCCACTTCTTAAGCAGCATGTGGAGCAGAACATATACTTAGGCTATTTTTGGATGATAATTAAAATCACAAACAGGCATTAGATTAAAGTGAGGAGAAATAAGTATTCAAACACTTTTGTGTGTATTCAATTCAATTCAATACAATGTTATTTGTATAGCGCTTTTAACAATGGACATTGTCTCAAAGCAGCTTTAGAGAAACATATAAACACAGGAATATGTGTTTTTATTATTTAATATACTTCTATTTGTCGCGATTTTCCCTCGTGTTAAGCGCTGGAGTACGCAGTGCTCCCCAAGCTTGAAGTGCGAGCACGTGCTTCCGGGTTTCAGTGACATGACAAGTGTTTTGTTATGGTTTATGCCTTGTCTCCGCCCCTGTATTGTCATTGGTTGTTTCCTGTATGTGTCATCATTAGTCTGAGATGTTTTGTGTTCACACATGATTACGTTTGTCATTTAAACCCCCTGTGTCTCGTTGTACGTAGCGAAGTATTGCGTGAGTGTTATCAACGTACCAAGCCTTTGTTCCTCGTTTACATGCCATAGTTTTGATCCTGTTCTCGTCCTTGTTTTCCGATTCTGGCTTGCCTCGTTTATGCCCGTTTACCAATCGCTTGGACATTTGCCTGTTTAACCACGACTATGTCTAATGTTTTGGCTTTGCCTGCCTGCATTTGCATCCGTCTCAATCAGTTTTGCGTGACAATATTGTGAATATCCACCACAAATTTACTTACATACATGCAAGTTTTTTTTTATTTTGTACACAAAAATATGAGCAATAAGGTAAGCATTCATAAGCATAAATAAATAATATGTTCAAAAATGAACAAAGTTGGTAGGGGAAAAAGTTCTAGATAAATGCTACAAAAAATTGCACCTGGTGATATAAAAACAGATGTTGCTATTGGTTGGGAAGATTTCTTGCAACAAGTAGCAGTCATGGTGAAGGTGAAGGAGCTTCTTAAATTTCTCAGGGACAACAATATTAAATAACATTCGAAAGGAAAAAGCTACAGATCCATAACAAAGACCTTAAACATTCCTGTCATGACAATTGATTTAATAAGATGGAGCTTTAATAAGATAAGATAAGATGTACCTTTATTGATCCCCTTTAGGGAAATATCAAGAAATGCAGATGAAAATTGAAACTGATCCCTGGACAGGTGCAGCACGCAACATTTCATGACACGCTCTAAGACCCGAAAGCAGCAGAAACAACAGTTACACAGAGAACAATAAGCAATGAACTGCACCACAATCATCTCTGTTCCTACACCCCATTCAAACATAATTAAGCTCATCATGTCTGCAGAAAAAAGGGTTCCGCGTATGATCCCAAGAACACCATACCCACAGTGAAGTATGAAGGTGGGAATATAATGATATGGAGTTGCTTCTCTGCAAATGGTACTGGGGCATTACATGTCATCGAAGGAAATATGAATGGAGCAATGTACTGGGACATGTTAGAGGAGAATTTAAACTCATAGGCCAAAAAATGAATGTGAGGAGAAGATGGATGTTTTAACAAGACAGCAACATATGGCCAAAATATCTTAAGAAGTTCTTGCATGGCCTGGACTTGAATCCCACTGAGAATTTATGGAGGATTTTGTGAGTCCATCAGAAGGACTTTTGGGGAATTGAAGACGATTTGCCAGAAGGAATGGGCATAAACGTAACCACAATGCTGCAAAAAGCTAATTATGTAGATGTCTTAAAGCTCTAAAGGCTAACAACAGCTTTGCAACAAAAGTACTAATGTTGTTATTTTGCACTGACTGAATATATATATATATATATATATATATATATATATATATATATATATATATATATATATATATATATATGTGTGTGTGTGTGTGTGTGTGTGTGTGTGTTATGAATGCATACATTTTGTTTCATATTTATCAGTCAAAACTCATTTTTGTAGTGTTTGTAAATTTGAAGTGGACATATGCACTGGAAGTATTTTAAATAACAAAAACCAAAGTGTTCAAATACTTATTTCCTCTCACTGTAGTTGTTTGTTTCATTGTTTCCTAATGTGCCTAACCTGTCTAGGGAATATATTACATACATTAACAGTACCCTAGGATGAAAAATAAAATGGGATTAAACAAAATGGACAGGAAATAATAAGCAGTCAAACACACATACTATATACACAGTCATATACACAGTTTCACACAGTCACATGACTGAATGTTGCTTATACATTATGATGCTTAAATACAGAATGTTTTTGCTGATTTTCTTTTTGACTGTGATGGCATTAATTTTGCAAATGCTTCTTTATAGGAACATTCCTGGGCCGATATGGTGCTGTGTCCGAGTCTGACTGTAACCCATGTGTGCCTGGATTTGTCTGTCCCGATTGGGGCCAGAGCGCTGTAGAGCTCCTCTGCCCAGAGGGTTGGTTCTGCCCTGCAGGCTCTGCGACTGAACATGAGCCTGGTAGGCTGTAGTGGCAATGATATATAGAATATTAGTCTCACATGGTTATGAAAACGCGTAGGCTAGTTTTCCAGTCATAGAAAAGACCTCTGGGAAATGAGAAAATGGGTAAAATGTCTGGGAAATTTTTGTGACATCCTAGAAAGATAGACAACACAGTCTATTTACACCAAATGCTTTTTTTAAAAAAAAAAAATCATTGATTGAGAAAGTAATCCACGTTGTTCATGTTTACTGCATCTATTTTTGTATTTCTCGTGAAACCTTCTCAATCACTGCTGATGATATGTGATTCATGTGGGTTTAAATAAATGCACTAAATCTGCAGGGTTTTTTCAACAAGTCACATGAAACAGGACTATCGCTGAAGACTAAATCTGTAGTCTGAGCTGGAAAGAAATTAGCCTCAGCCTCTAATTAATACCATTCTGTGTATTTGTACTCTGGTGCTGTTGTTCTTGGTTGCACAAAAGGGAAATATTAAGTCGCTTTAAGCCATTGTCAACAGTGCAAAAATGTGGATGTCAGATCTGACCCTTATTTTAATGTCTTTCTTCCTAAAAGAGAGGGAAGGCTTAGGCCTGCTATTTACTATGTTGTGTGGTCAGGTCAACAGTGCCCACTAGGTCATTCATGTCCATATGGTAGTACTGAGCCTGCCATCTGTCCCCCTGGTACCTATCAGTCTCAACCAGCTCAGCCATCCTGCCAGACATGTCCAACAGGTGACTCAATGTTAAGATATATTAGAAACATCTATACACCCATAGATAGCATTCTAAAGATCTGTCCTGTCCTGCTCCAGGTTTTTACTGTCTGGAAGGTGCATCTTCTCCTACGCCCTGCCCAGCTGGAACAGTGAGTCAAGTTGAAGGATTGCAGTCCTTGTTGGACTGCCCCCCCTGCCCCCCAGGCTTTTACTGCAATATTAGTGCTCTCACCTCTCCCTCAGGACCTTGTTCTGCTGGTCAGTGTCTCTTGGTGTTAGTTTTATTGTTTTTCTCTGTCAGGGCTTGTTGTCACAAATTGCATTCTGATCCATTTTCCCAAAGGCCACTTCTGTTCATCTGGAGCCACAGAACCTAGACCAGTCTCTCAGACATATGGAGACATCTGCCCAGCAGGGTATTACTGCCCCAAACAGAGCAGTGCTCCTTTACCCTGTCCTGTTGGCCACTTCCTGCAAAATAAGGGAGCCTCTTCTTATACTGCATGCTCCACATGCCCTCCGGGCAGGTACTGCCTTGCATTTGGCTCCTCCCAACCATCGGGTAGGCAGATTTCAACCAATCCCAGACCTCTACATTTATTGAAACTATGTATGCTTTTTAGATTTAGCTCTGTAAGGAAAAGGAACAGCTCTATTACAGCTGGGAGTAGAGCTAATTTCAGGGCTGAAAAAAAGAGACAGAAGGCTGAAATAAAGAAACTAGCCTAAAATTTTTCTGGCATTATTATGAATTGCAGGTTTTCCTCGAAGTTTTGAAAATTTTTTGGAATTGGGATCTTTATACTGTCCGTTTAAGATTTAACAGCACCCTTCATGAAAAGAGGCAAATATATTTGTATAAAATAAACATTGCATACAATAATTACAAATTCCCACTCAAACTATTGGAGAAACCAATAAACGTTTCTTCTAACAAAATTTAATATTGGCCATTTTTATTTTAATAACAGTATTTTTTTCTCAGAAATATATGCAGCGCAAATTATTGACACCCTATAGAATGTCTATTGAAAATTTAAACATATGGAAAGAGTTCTATTGCTTGAATTACATCCATCCATCTATACATCTATTTTCTATACCGCTTATCCTACTGGGTCGCGGGGAACCTGGAGCCTAACCCAGGGAGCATGGGGCACAAGGCGGGGTACACCCTGGACGGGGTGCCAATCCATTGCAAGGCACAATCACATACATATTCACATTCACACACCCATTCATACACTACAGACACTTTTGACACGCCAATCAGCCTACCATGCATGGTTTTGGACTGGGGGAGGAAACCGGAGTACCCGGAGGAAACCCCGCAGCACGGGGAGGACATGCAAACTCCGCACACACAGAATCGAACACCCAACCCTGGAGGTGAATTACATCCATCTTACCAAATAAGAATAAGATAAGAATCAAATTACTTTTTGCTTCCAGGTTTTTGCTCTCCTGGACACTACTGCACAGGCGGTGCAGATACTGCAGCACCAAAAGCCAAAGCTGTTCAGTTGACATGCTTCTGTGACCTCTTGCCAGAGTCCAGACACAGAGAGTATTATCTGTGTGCTCAGAGATACAGTACCACCTGCACAGCTCATAGCACAGGTATACTGTATTATTGTGCCTGAAACAATCAAAAGCATGTGTGGTAGTTCAAGTTCAACCAATTTATTTGTTTCATTATACAGAAAGTGGAATAAGAAACAGCATGAGTGAGAACTCCAGGCTTTCCTCAGATTTAGCACTGACTACACCTAATTCAAAAATAGCTCTGGAAGTCACGCAAGCTCTATGCAATGACTTCACAGGAGACATTTGCCCTGTAGGTAAATAATCTGCCTTTTTATATATGTATTTATGCAATGTACTGTGTATCCTTTATATAGCTGGTGATCATGAATTACTGTATATGCAGTGAAGTCTATAAGTAATTGGAAAGTGACTTAGTGTGTGTGGTTATGGCTCTGTGTAACACTGCACTAGATGTGAATGGATTCATGTATGACATCACTGATTTTATTACCTCTGGTAAATTGTAGTAAATGTCCTGTGCAGGTTTTTACTGCCCTGTGGGCTCATCTTTGCCTCAGCTCTGTAATGCAGGCTCTCACTGTAATCAGACTGGCCTTCATGCACCTGTTGGTTTTTGCCCTGATGGTTTCTACTGCCCTAAAGGCTCCTCGGATCCTTATGCTACACCCTGTCCTCCTGGACATTACTGTCCCAGAGGCACGGTCTTACCCCTGCCCTGCCTGCCAGGCACATTGAGAAGTAAGATAAAGCTGTGATTCTAGCTGTGATCTTTAGGGATATTCCAAATCAATATTTATAAACACTCAAAGTATATAGTAAGTGTAGTCACTGAAATATAATCACTTAATTTAAAGAACGCTTAATGAGAAATGTTCAGCAGAAATGTTTAGTTCAGCAGAAATGTTCAGCAGAAATGTTTAGTTCAGCAGAAGAATTCAGCAGAAATGTACAGCAGAAATGTTCAATAAAAATGAAACTGGAAAAAAAAGTATGCTTAATGTTATCATATTGATAGACTGTAAGACAAAGTGATTCCTTATTATATTATTTTGGTGGCAAATTAAAGATGTAATATCTCCTAAAACAGTTGATGTAGTCTTGTGTTATTTAACAGACCTCTTTGTGGTTTGTGCTTCATAAATTCTGTTTCTATATGTATCTTAGGCTCTGCTGGAGCAGTGAGCATAGAGGACTGTTTGTTCTGCCCATCTGGATATTTTTGTGACCAGAAAGGTCTAACAGAGCCCAGTGGCCTGTGCTCTGAGGGATATTACTGTCCTGTAGGGCAGAACTCATCTCAGCCTCCAGAGCATAAATGTAGAGCAGGTCACTACTGCGAAGAGGTGAAAACATTACACTGTCTAAATTGGTACAGCACATTAAAAAATGTATTTGTTACCATTAGTAAGTTACCAATTTTATAGGGAAGTATGAGTGGCAGAGCATGCCCTTTGGGCAGCTACCAGCCCAGGAAAGGACAACAGAGATGCGAGATGTGCCCTGCTGGTTTCTCCTGCCCTCATGAAGGTAAGCGGTGTTCCTTTAACAGAAGAACATTTTCAGGCAATATAACACAAGAGGGAGTGTGTTCTCTCAAATAACACCACAGCTGTTATTTTAATATAGTTGTTGTTCCTGTGTCTGTGGAAAAAAAAATATTGCAGACCAATCTTTTACTCATCCTTCAGTATAAACTTGCCATACAGTCATGTAAAAAAAATAAGTACTGTACACTTCATGGAAATTGTTTGCTTTTTTGACATGTTTGGACAAGCAAACATTTGATCATCTTTTAAACTGCCTGTTAATGAAGTTGATATACTTGAACAAAACGATAAGGAAACTTATCAAAAAAGATTTTCCGATCATTTATTCAACAGAAATATCAATAGATGTGGTATTCTACTGTGGAAATAGTGAGTTAGTATTGCCCCCTTTAGCAGAAATAACTTCTTTTAGACGTTTTTCACAATTGTCCATCAGGCTTGCTGGAATTTTTGATTTTTGGATGTTTGATGGTTTTCTTGCATGTACAGCCATTTACTGGGATTCATATCCAGGCTTTGACTAGGCCATTCCATAACCCTCCATTTCTTCTGTTTGAGCTATTCCTTGATGGATATGCTAGTGTGCTTAGGATCATTATCCTGTTGAAAGGTCCACTTTCAGTTTAACTTCAACTTTCAAGCAGATGATCTCACATCAACTTAAAGCTCTTTGATATGATGCAGAATTCATAATTGAATCAATGAATGCAAGCTGTCCAGTCCCTGAGGCAGTAAAGCAACCCCAAACCATAACATTTCCACCACCGTACTTCACAGTTGGTATGAGGTGCATCTCCTGAAAAGTTGTCTTTGGTCTGTGCCAGACATGTCTGCTGTTACTGTGGCCAAACAAGTCTATCTTTGATTCGTCTGTCCAGAGCACTTTATTCCAAAATCTTTGTGTATATGCTCATTGGCAAACTGTAGTCTTGCAAAGGCTTTTTCCTGGCACGCCTCCCATGCAGGTCAAATTTGTGCAATCTCTTTCTGATTGTAGAAGCATGCACTTTGACACAAACAGACTTATTAGCAGATCCTGTGATGAAATTCTGGGGTTCTTGGAGATTTGTTTTTGCGTCATGGGCTGAATTTGCTGGTATGAATTTGCTGGGCTGAATTTGTTGGGACGACCAGTCCTGGACAAATTGGCAGCCGTTTGAAATCTGCGCCATTTGTAAATTATTTTCCTTACAGTGGAATGATGTATTTCAAATAATTTGGAGATCTTTTTTAAGTCCCTTGCCAGACTCATAGGCATCCACAACCTTTTTTCTGAAGGCCTTACAGAACTCTTTAGGTTTTGGCATGATGACACCACACACCTCAATAGCAAAGGGAACACCAGACACTAGATATGAGAGGGGTATAAATAAGACAGGTCCCACCTGCACTCCCTAAGCAGCTTCTAATCACTGGCACCCAATCTTGAACACCTGATTCAAATTTTATGGATTTGAAGGTGTGATAAATGTAGTGGTGTACTTACTTTTTCCATGTGACTGATCTGGTTGTTTTGTTTTAGTTTAAATGGTCAAAATTGATTTAAAATGTCAATTTTATATGTGTCATTTGATAGTGTATCACCTTTATTAATAGGTACTGTTTCAAAGAGGATCAAATGCTTGCTTGTCCAAATATTAATAAATAAATTAATAAATTAATAAATAACACAATGGTGTACTTGTTTTTTCACATGACTGTATGTTTGTCCACCATATGAGCAAAATAGTGAAAATTAAATGCAGCATTTATATTAGCTTGTATTTTGTTTTTTCTTCTCAGCTGATGGTTAAAACTGCTATAGACTATACAGTAGTTTGTCAATCTCTGATCCAGACATTCATCATTTGACATCTCTGATCCAAACATTATAGAATTAGTTTTGTTAAAAGTGTGATCAGCAGAATAATACAGACTGTGTGGGGAAAAAGAGCTGTTATCAGATATAACATAATGTCTAGTGGTCAGATTGTGTGGTCAGATTGTGTGTTTAGATTTACTGTAACTATTTAATGTTCCATTTTTCTAGTCCTTTTGCTTAGATATTATTTTTACCGTAGGTATGACACACACAGTCCCATGCAAGCCGGGGTTTTATTGTCCAGCATGGTCTGCTATTGACAAGCCATGTCCAGCGGGGACTTATGGAAACCAGTCTGGGTTAACTGAACTATCCGAGTGCACTTTGTGTGATCCAGGCTCATACTGTGCAGGAGCAGGTAGAGAATACTGTATGTTCTCTAAGGCAAGCATGTAAAGGTCATCAGAGTCCTCTGTTAGAGGATTTTACACATTTGTGTCTGCTTAGGTAACGTTTCACCCACTGGTCTGTGTATGGCCGGCTTCTTGTGTGTTGGAGGAGCTTCTCTGCCATCTCCTGTAGACAATGTGACAGGAATGCAATGTCCACCTGGATTCTACTGTCTCACTGGGAGCTTTACTGCAACACCCTGCCCCAAAGGCACTTTCAGGTACACATGGCTTTGTATAAAATGACAGAAAATTATATACACAGTTGTGTGTAAATGTTTTCATCCCTTTTTAGAAGTTTAAAGTTAAAGATTTTGAATGGACAAAGACTGGCCAAACAATTTGACAGAGAATACAGATAAACATTGGAAGAAAATATAACACATGAGATGATCCTAAAGCTCCTTAGAGGATATTTAAAAAGGTTAGGATAAGTTATAAAGGTAAATTCACACATTTAGATAAGAAAAGTACTTTACTATTATTATTAATAGTATTATACTAGCATTTGGCTATTTCTTTTACTTAATTAAGGAACATCTTTGAAGCTTAATAAGTGAAATATTCTTTGTTTTCTTCATTTTGTCCTAAGGGTGTTGAAACTTTTGCACTCAACTGTAGTGACATAATTTTTTTTTATTAATATCTGTATCTGTTTATTGCTCCAAATATCCATATCTGTATCTGTATTCGGATTTTAAAGTGGGTGTGGCCTAAACTTGAAGGTTTCTGTTTGTTTGCATGATTGTTTTTTGTTTAATAATCAGATATTTATTTATTTAACCCTACCAATCTTGAAACATTGGAAAGCACTGGGAAAAACCTGGACATTTTGAATTCTCCCTCAACCTCAGCTACATCACTCAAGTTCATAAATGGTCTCAAGTAGAAATGTAAATAGTTCTTATTTTTGTTTGCCCTCAGTATGTTCAAATGAAGATGGTTCTATTTCCCAAAATATAAACAAACGTTTAGCCTAATTTAAAACATCATGACCCTGATCAGGCCATTGCAGTGATTACGTTTACATGGACAGCAATACTCTAATTATTGACCTTATTCTGAATAAGACAATATTGTGATAAAGTTGTTTACATGAGTCGCTTTTAGAATATTCCTTTCATGTTCCTGTTTTACATGTTATAGAACATAGATTGATTAACGACACACGTCATTACGTCCCCACACCACGCCGTCCGACGTTCCCTTCAGAATTTCACGTATCAACATACAGTTGGTTTCGTTATGGTACCGTATACAGTTTTGGGTGTTTTATTTTTAATTTTATGAAAGCTTCAAGTGCAGTTAATTATTTGTCATGCTATACGTGCAAACAGACGACTGCTTGAAGCTGTGGGCTGCATCCGAAACTGCATACTTACCTACTATATAGTAGCTGAAATACATGTATTTAACCTACTATATAGCAGGTAAGTACGCGATTTCGGACGCAGCCGTGCTCTCTTTTTTGTTGTCAAACGGTTGAGCACTGCCATGTGTGTACTTGTCCTGTCGCAAAATGCGGTGAAAACTCCCACATGACGTTAATAGTGTGATTAAGTTCTGTAATGCACTTCGATAATGTGACTAAAATAGCAATACTCGACACGTCTTAATTCAATTCGAGTATGACTTTAGCAGGATTAAGGTAATCAATAATCACTGTTTACATTCTTAATCAGACTATTGTCTTAATCGGTTTACTATCGGCTTATTGTTAAAAAACGGGGTCTTAGTTTGTCCCATGAGCTTCTAATCTGACCACTCACTCATGTTAACAAAAAATAAAAACCTCCTGCTTTATGCTTAAGTATGTTAAATGCAGAAACAGTTTTGATTCTGTAACCATAATTATGTGATTTTTCCTGTAGCGTGCAACGTGGATTGACAGAACTAGGGCAGTGCCAGAGTTGCTCCCCAGGGTTTTATTGTTCAGTAGTAGGCCTGACTGCAGTTAGCGGACCTTGCCTGCCAGGTTAGATTTGTGAAACATATCCTTTATTTTTCTAACTTTTATTATACTGCAGTCTTTAAATATGACCCTGTTGATTCTGGCAGGTTTTTACTGCAGTGAGGGATCGCCTAGCGCAGCCCCTGTGTCTGCTGTGTTTGGTGATGTTTGTCCTCCAGGTTATTACTGTGAGAGTGGCAGCGCTGTGCCCACGCCCTGCCCGGTGGGCACTCACCTTTCTGAGAGTGGTGGAAAGGGTGCAGAGGACTGCATGCCTTGCCCTGATGGTAATGCCTTATTAGAACTTTGCAGGCTGACCTCAAGACCTCACTGCTATATAAATCATCTAATGGAGTTGTAAAAAGGGTCACAGGCATTAATTATTCTCACACTTCCTATTTTTTTGTGTGCAGACTTTCTTCATTTCTGCATGTGATTCATCCACAGGGATGTTCCAGGATCTGAAAGGCCAAAGAGAGTGTAAACCTTGTCCTCCTGGATTCTACTGCCCCACATCCACCCAGAAATCTAATGTCAGCAGCACTCCATTGATCTGTCCAGAGGGCTATTATTGTCCTAATGAAACACGGCTAGGCAGGCCTGTCCCTTGCCCCAGAGGCACATACAGTAATACCCGAGGCCTTTCAGCAGGTAATACATTATTTAAAGTAATATATATAGAATAAGGGTGATTATTAGACCCCTATTTTTGTGCTTATGACACAAGTGTAAATAAAAGGAATATATTATATTGCTATTATATATTTATAATATTCCCCTTAAACAAGAGCAGTTAATTGCACTGACTTTTTTGGTAAAGATTTCATTTAACTGGTTTGACATTTTAATGGTAGAAAAAAAAAACACCTGGCTGATATAATTTAGGACAGTGCATATGGGGGCTCACTTACATGAGCGAGGACATACACTTTAATTTCATGTCTCTGTGAGGACATTTTTGATTATAATAATTATAGAATGCTCGATATAATAGTCCATTGGCTGCCTAACTGACATTCAGTCCCTACATGTCATTCTTTTCTTTTCTTTTCTTTTCTTTTTTTTTTTTTTTTTTACAGATAAAATAATTATGTCTGTTGTATTTAGTTAATAATTTGGGTGAAGATGCCTATTCATGTTGAAACAGTGTGACAGAAATAGTCTAAATTCATAAACTTGGGTTGGGATAGGACTTTAAATCTGCACTTGAATTCAGGAAAATACTATTTTGGGTTTGTGCCTGTAGAAGGTTGAGGCTGTACCTCAAACAATGATTTATTTAATAAGGTTTTGCAGTTGGGCCATTTCTACCTAAAAGTGCAAAATGCATGATGGTGTCAATGTAGATTATTATAATTATTTTACATGTAAAATGTTTCTTACTGCAGTCTTAAAGTGACCTTGGGAACAGAGAGTGCATGCTCAAACGAACACGACCAAAGGTTAGGTATTAAATTTGTGAAAGCCCATTTCTGTTAGTTTAAGTCAAAATAAAACCATTTACAAATCCTTAATAATGAAAAATGACGCTATATAAAATATTCACAGATGACTTATTGTTACTGCAGTAAAGTTGGCTTTATTTTACATTCACCATACATTCCCACTGAGAGCCTGTGAAAAGCCTTATACCTTATCACAATGCACATGTGGACTCTTGTTTTACATTAATATCATATTTTGAGCAGCTTTTTTATGTCTTAATCAAAGTTGTACTTGAGTTTCAATTTGAACTCTTCTTATTTCTAACAAAAAATGTCTAAACAAATTAGCAAAATGCCACTGCTTTATGAGCAGATTATGCTTGTGCATAGAAGAAAATGGATCCTTTATTTTGAAAAATCATGACATTCAGGTTTGGCATTGGCTTTGGCATTTGTCTGTTTTTGTGATTAGATGAGTGCGTGGTCTGTCCAGTGGGCTATTTCTGTGGTGCACATGCACTTGTCCAGCCATCTGGGCCGTGTGACCCTGGATTCCTCTGCTTTTTGCGTGCCACAGTTCCCAACCCCAATGACAACAAAACAGGAGCTCTTTGTCCACCAGGGGCATACTGCCAGCTGGGAGTCAGAACTGGTACTGGACAGAGCTTCCAAAACATTCTACATAACAATGATAACACTGTACAGAAATCAACATTCTGAAGAGATTTTGTAATGGCAGAATGACTTGAACATACACTAATTTCATTGTTGTGCCTTCCAGGTGACTGTTCTCCAGGCTACTACTGTGACTGGGGATCTAGTAGCCCAGAAGAGAGACTCTGCCCAGCAGGTTTTTATTGCCTAGCTGGCACAGACAAACCCATTGGCTGTGGCCCAGGGACATTCAGCTCAGTCATGGGGAACAGTGACAGAGAAAACTGTGAACCATGCCCAGCAGGCTACTTCTGTCAGGGTGAGTTTTCCATTTTCTATGTAATATTAATGTTACAGTAGTACTTTTATAGCATCAGTAAATATGTATTTACAATGTAGGGGATGGAGTGGTGGTACCGGTTGCTTGTCCCCAGGGGTTTTATTGCCCCCTTGGAACTGTGATGGGCACAGAGTTCCCCTGCCCTCAAGGGACAGTGCAACCACAAATTGGAGCCTCTACTGAAGGGGATTGCTTACCATGCCCTTCAGGTTACATGTCTACCACATCTATTCTAGTAGCTCATGTAACATGTATTTTAGAGATAAGTGTGTAAACAAGGCTCTCTTATTATGCATATATAGGTATGTTCTGTGCCCTGCCTGGGCTTTCTGAGCCTACGGGGCACTGCCAGGAGGGCTATTATTGTCCTCTGGGAGCTATCAACCCTAATGCTACTGGATACAAGGTAGATTTTATATGATGTATATGCACATTAAATTAAGCTTATGGTTGTGTAATAGGTTATGTCTTAATTTCTCATTTAAGAGAAAATGAGTAATAATAAGAGATACTAAATGTGACCATGTTAGGGTTGTGAATAGTACTAAGCATACAAAATAGATAGTCAGTTTTAATTAGTTTTCTCACTCACTCCATGTTTCTCTCATTGCCAGATGAACTCTACTGGAAATAACATGTGCCCTCCTGGTCACTACTGCCCCGCTGGCACTAGCTACCCTCTACCATGCCCACCTGGATCATTCTCAAGCTCTCCAGGGTTAAGCATTGTAGAGAAGTGCCAGTCCTGCCCACCAGGCTACTTCTGTGAGCAGCCTGCAATGGTCAGCGCCTCTGATGCTTTGCTCTGTGATGCTGGGTAATATTCAAGTATACTATGAGCTGTGAATGGATGTCTGACCAAAATACACCCAAATCCATTTGAGTTTGACATTCCCTATGCACTTTTCTGCTACTAATGGATGGGGGTTACGCTTTAGTGCTCCAGCCATTATTTTGCTTTGATACTATAGTTTGAAATGGAAGCTGTCTATAGAGTTTAAAGATGAACAGCAATGCAAATAATTGAGAGAGACATACATATGCCAAGCGATAATGCATTTTGTTTCATAATGCAGTGCATTTTGTAGCAAAACAGGCTCTGCATTTTTGCTTGATGATAGATGGTATGAAACTTGACATAAATTTATGAATTCTAAAGGGGGACATTTTTCTAAAATTGTAGAGCAGAGCAAAAGTCATTGCATTTTCCTAGTGTATTTGATAGAATTGTGTCCTTATAATTAATTGTCAAGTCATGCACCATATTGCCAGGGGCATTCTGTAAGAGATGCTTTTTCTTGCTCAGGTATGTATGCCTTGGAGGTAGTCGCAGTTCTCGCCCAGTTGATGGACTGGAGGGTTATATTTGTCCCAGTGGCTACAGTTGCCCCATTGGTACCCCAGTGGAAATGCCATGTGAGCCTGGCACTTATAGCAGTGCCCGTGGAGCTGCTCATTGTCTTTCCTGTCCATCAGGTACCATGTGCCCTTCCTCAGCCACTCAAGAGCCCTCCCCATGTCCTAAAGGTATCTTGAGTTCTCTCCTGTATTGTGAAACATCAACTTGACTATTGTTATTATTGTATTATGTTCGTAAATATCCAAGGACAAAATTAACCAAACCTACAAAAATCAAACTCTGTATTTGTTATTCGGGCAAAACATTCTATGTGTTATTATTGAGCATGTTCATACTGTTTCATCATTTTTTGTTTTCTTCTTAATTATTATTAATTAATTAATTTATTTTTACATCAGGACATTTCTGTCCTTCTGGCACTGCTTTGGCACTGCCATGCCCTTTAGGCACTCTGGGCCAGTTTACCAGGGCTCAATCAGAGTCTGCCTGTGTACCCTGTCCACCTGGCCTCTACTGCAACAAACCTGGAGCCTCTCAGCCACAAGGTCTGCTTACGCTCATACACTTCCAGATTTCTCACCACTTGTTGCCAAAGACATCTTAGTATGCTGTATTCAGACAATATTAGTATAATATAGTATAGTATAATGAATTAAATTACCCAAATGTTATTTTAAGATATTTGTTTCTGTTTGTATTAGGCCAATGCCAGGCAGGATATTTTTGCCAGAGTGGTTCTGCATACCCTGCCCCCCATAACACCTCCAGTTTCATGAGGAATGGTCCCTGCCCACAAGGCCACTTCTGCCCCTCAGGAACCCTCACACCTCTGCCTTGCCCTGCAGGCAGCATTCGCAATCTCACTGGTGTGTAAATGCACATCACTAGCCAGCAAGTCATTAGTGAATTTTTCTCCTTTCTCCATTGACCAAATTCTCATTTGATTTTTATAGCAGTTTTATTCTACAAATTGCAGAACTGTTCATATTCATCTCTATTATGAGCAATATGAACTTTTACAGAAATAGACTAATAAGAGATAGAGGCCATATGATGGACTAAGATCAGCTATTTTGCCATATTTACAGTTTACAGTGATCAGGGTGAGATTTCCAAAAGCATAAACACAAAGCTCATCTTTAAATGATACAATGAATGTCACATTGCACACTCCCTCTTCCGCTTAAGATTATCCTAATTCAGCTGTGCTGTAGTCCAGAATATAATCTTTATTATTCACGTTTATTAGAGAAACTGTCATGCAACACATATAGTTTGCCAGAAAAAAATAGCACTAGATCATTTTTACCTCAAAATTCAGTAAAGGTTAAAGTCAACAACTGAGGATTTGCATTGATGAACAAACCTGGCTACAAGCTGCAAAAATGCAACAAAAAAAATACTGGCTCCATCTGGGAAAGAACTCAACCAACTTTTTGTTAGGTTTGTAAACAGTGGTGTAACACCAGAAAGAAACCAGAGACCGGTGTTGAATTTCAGACTCTTGATGTTTATGCACATGATTTAAAGAATATTCAGATCTGCTTTTTACCATCAGAGGCATAACTTCAGAAGGTTTCACCAGCTCCTATAGACTATAGATAAGTCTATAGTTTAAACAGATCTAGTATATGTAAGAGGAAAAAATGTAAAAAAAAAAAAAAAATTCACGAGTTTTAATCAATCTATACCATAAATGTGTGTAAAAGGAGGAATGTGAAGAACACAATTCACCCTTACTATAAAGTTAGAAAGTCCATGATAAACATAAATGAACAATTGGAGTAACTATGCAAATAGTCAAAAACAAAACAATTAAAGAAAATATTTCCTTCAACAGGTGGTTATTCCATAGACAGCTGTCTACCCTGTCCAGCAGGGTACTACTGTGCCAGTGAGGGCCTTAATGCTCCCAGTGGCCCCTGTTCCGCAGGCTTCTACTGCCCTGCTGATTTCTCCTCTACTACTCCCCATGCCTTCCTCTGCCCCAAGGTTATACCTGCGTTTTCATCCTGTTCCTCTCTCATATCAATCAGAGCTTAATAAATAGACTGACAAGCTGCATCATTTCAGGGTCACTACTGTCCCCTGGGCTCTCCTGTGGCCTTGCCATGTCCCACAGGACAATATCAGCCCAACCCAGGCTCAGAGAACTGCATCCCGTGCCGCCCAGGCTTCTACTGTGAGGAGTCCATTGCAGGAGACCCCTCCCCATGTCCCTCTCACTCTTATTGCCCAGCAGGTATGCAGTAGAGACACAGACAATATAAATAATACTAATACCTTCCATACATGGTGTTCAGCTCAATTTGATTTACAATAGTATAGGAGAAAAAGGAGAGTATTTTATTTATAGTAGCAACAACAAAATATTTAGAGTATTATGTTTCACTGACATTCTTTCATTATTGCAAGAAACAAAAATAGTCAAATAGGGAAAACCTTATATACGGTATCAGTTCAAATGTTAGCATTTACCTTTCTGAATGTGATTTAAGTATTTTTTAAAAACTTGTTTACTCACCCTTTATTTAATACTACATCCAACCTTATAGCATATCCACTGAACAGCTTTTGGTTCCTCTCAATTGTAGTCATTTTCCAAATATCCAAATAAGTCTGTTTGAACTCTGCTACTTTGCTTTACCAGCCTTTGTTTATTGTTATTGACATCTGTTATAATGCTCTAAATGTTGGGCATTGCTTTCTTTACTTCAGATCTGGAGACTCAGAGGGTCATTACAAGGTTTTTTGTTGTTGTTGTTTGTTTTATGTTGTAGATTTCTGGCATTGTTTCAGATTATGGCTAAATTTCATTTTTAACTTTAGCTTTGAATTCTATTTTTAGAGATAAATAGAAAAATAGAAGTATATTTTACTTTTTCAGCCAGACTCTATTTTGAATACAAACTTTAGCACTTTAGTAGAGATTACCCGATGAATGTCCAGTGCCACAGACTTTCACCACTTTGGAGAGTAAACACAGAAAGTAGCCTTACTTTTATACCGCCTTTATTAGACATTGGACAAGTCTTATACCAGATTATCTTAAAAAATGATTTGGCACATATCCGTTAAAAGACTCTCAAATGTATAGCTACTGGATCAGATTACATAATCAGATTATATGAATGTGATATAGTAATGGTTACATTTTTGCTTTAATATTATGTATATATGCAGGCACTATGGTTCCTCAGCCATGCCCCAATGGCACCTACACTCTTCCTGGTGTCGAAGGTCTACAGAATGAGAGAGAGTGCTTGGCCTGCCCCCCAGGAAAATTTTGCAGGTTATCTAATTCACCTAACAGCAGTCTGTTCACATATTAAAATGTGTCTTTTCGTGCAGCGTTTTTTAGGTGAATATAAGGTTAAAGCCTTTTGTTTTTAGGGGTGGTCAGATAAGAGGCCTGTGTGCAGCTGGGTATGTTTGTATCTCAGGCAGCTCAGATTTCACCCCACGTGGCCCAGTTATGACTAACACAACTCACTGTGAATGGGGAGTGCAGTGTGCCGGACCCTGTCCTGCTGGTAGGTCATTCAGGACACAGTGCAAATTAAAGTAAAAGCACTCAGTATATGTCACCATGTAACCATAATTGTATTGGCAGGTTTCTACTGTCCAAAGGGCACAGAGAAACCTCAAGCCTGCCCTGTTAATTCCATAAAGGAAATCCCTGGAGGAAGCAGCATACATGACTGTCTCCCCTGCCCACCCAGACACTGGTGCAAAGAGGGTAAAAAGAACACCTCAAAATGTTTAACATTCTCTAGTTAGTTAAACATGAGCGATATATATTTTGTATATGAATAAATCCTCAATCACTTTACCTCAACCCAACATGCAGGTGATCCTGAGCTCTACATGTGTCCTGAGGGTCATTACTGTGATGGTATAATTGATTATGAGTCTGAGGGAAGACCTGGACCAAGAAAGTGTCCTCGGTTTACTTATAGACCTACTTCTGGTGCAGGAAGCAAAGGAGACTGTCTTCAGTGTCCGGCTGGAACTTTCTGCAATGCTATAGGTCAGATATACAGTGGATATAAAAAGTCTACACACCCCTGTTAAAATGGCAAGTTTTTGTGAAGTAAAAACAGTGAACCTAAGATAAAGTGTCAGAACCTTTTCCACCCTCAATATGAAATTACAACGTATAAAAAATAAGTGAAAAACAATCATTTATACATTTAAAGGGAAAAAATAAACATTAAAAACTAACAATAACCTGGTTGCATAAATGTTCACACCTTTTTATAAACTTGCCAATTAAAAAGGGGTGTGTAGATTTTTTATATCCACTGTACAATTAGTTCTGTATAACTCATTCCACACACTGTATAGAAGATTAAAGTCTGATTTATGCACAATTGAAATACAATTAGAAGTTTCACTTTCCACTATATTTCTGTCTCTTAAATTCACACTGTAATCATCACTTTAATTGCTGCAAATGGGTCCAAATTCAATTTAACAATATGGCTTCTATTAGTAGTATTCAGTAGCTCATAAAATAGCACTTGATCCAGCATATCCTATTTTGCAATATATATTTTTATACTGTGCTCTTACAGTTAGTTGTGCATGAAACCTTGAAATTAAGGTCATGAAATCATAATGTCTGCATGGGGTCTGGGCTATTTTATTATGCATTACATTGTCTATTTTGAATTAATATAATAAAAAAAAAAAACATGTGTTAAGATTGGTTAAATCTGAGACCTGAGTAACAATTTGCTCAAATTTGGAATTAAATTCTAATTTCTTGCTCAGAACTCAATGGACCATTGTTTTTCAGGTCTGACTGATTTCTCCAGTTTCCCCTGCCCCCCTGGGTATTGGTGTAGTGGTACAGGTTTGCCAGTTCTTTGCCCTGCAGGCACCTTCAGAACTCAACCAGGGGCAAATGCTTCTAGCCAGTGCCAACTCTGTGGTGCTGGTACCTATTGCCCTGACCCTCGTCTCACAGGTCAGCCTAACACTGTGGGAATTCCTTGCAGAGCCTCTTACCAGTGCCCCATAGGTGGGTACAGAGATGCTTTATTTTATATTTGTATATAAAATCTTTATATACAATTTGTATATAGTAATGGTTTACACTAAGTCTTCTAATAGGATCAGTTGTGGAGGACTTGTGTAGAGCAGGCTCATATTGTAGGCCACAAACTGGAGAACCCACTCCATGCCCTGCAGGATATCACTGCCCTGAAGGCTCACACACCTACAACACACCACAGCAAATGTATGTAAACTTAATATGCTTTAAGAAAATGGAAAAATTATTAAGTTCACATTTTGTATTAATTTCCTTTGACAGGTGTCCATACCCATATTACTGCCCAGCTAACACCTCAACCATGCTGTCATGTGGTGGTGGCTTTATGCCCCGTAATGCCAGTGGCCTAAGAGTGTCTCAGGAGAGCAGCTGCTTAAGGTGTGAGGCAGGGACTTACCGACCCAGTGGGTCTCCTCACCTACGCTGCCTTGCATGCCCCCCAGGCTACCACTGCCCTCCAGGTAAGTCTTCTAATTGGGAAACCAGTAGTCTACAGGTGTGAATTGCATTTTTGACAATTCTATTAAAGATTTTTTTAAAAAACTATGATGAAACCAAAAAGACAGCAAGCATCATAAATAATAATGACCTGTCCGTCAGGCACTGATGACCACAGTAGTCAGCCTTGTCCAGTTGGATATTTTTGTCCACGGGGCTCAGCCAATCCAGTTGCATGCCCACCTGGCAGCTATGGCAACAGCACCAAGGCTGAGTTACTTGAGGAATGCCACCCTTGCCCTCCAGGCACATTCAACCACCTGTACGCCCAGAGAGCCTGTTTCCCCTGTGGCAGCTCTTCCATTTCATCACAAGGTCTCCTCATTAACATTAACATACTAGAACAGTGTCATCAACACCGACTCTACTGCATACAGCGAGTCCCGTTAAGTGAAATCCACAACATTATATGGTGACTTACTATGGTCTTTATGTCTAGGGGCATCCTCATGCATGTGCATAGGCAAAAACCGGGCATTCCAGCACTCTGATGGCTCCTGTGTGTGTAAAGCTGGTTATGTCTTCTACAATGAATTGGACTTCAAAAGTTCCAGTGGTGATAGTGATCTAGACTGTCAACCTGAGGTAGGAGAACTGACTCACTTACCTAGAATTCAGACTGGATGTGTTCAGTAAGCATTGCTTAGCCACTTTCCCTCTAATACACACCGGATACCTTGAGGTAGGAGAACTGACTCACTTACCTAGAATTCAGACTGGATGTGTTCAGTAAGGATTGCTTAGCCACTTTCCCTCTAATACACACCGGATACCTTGTGTGTGTACTACTGAAACAATTCAATTTTAACAAGAAAACAAATGCCCATAAGAACCTTCCATTTGAGGATGCCCCACAGATGGTCAATAGGGTTTAGACCATCACCTTCACCCTCAGCTTCTTTAGCAAGGCAGTGGTCGTCTTGGAGGTGTGTTTGGGGTCGTTATCATGCTGGAATACTGCCCTGCGGCCCAGTCTCTGAAGGGAGGGGATCATGCTCTGTTTCAGTATGTCACAGTACATGTTGGCATTCATGGTTCCCTCAATGAACTGTAGCTCCCCAGTGCCGGCAGCACTCATGCAGCCCCAGACCATGACACTCCCACCACCATGCTTGACTGTAGGCAAGACACACTTGTCTTTGTACTCCTCACCTGGTTGCCGCCACACACGCTTGACACCATCTGAACCAAATAAGTTTATCTTGGTCTCATCAGACCACAGGACATGGTTCAAGTAATCCATGTCCTTAGTCTGCTTGTCTTCAGCAAACTATTTGCGGGCTTTCTTGTGCATCATCTTTAGAAGAGGCTTCCTTCTGGGACGACAGCCATGCAGACCAATTTGATGCAGTGTGCGGCGTATGGTCTGAGCACTGACAGGCTGACCCCCACCCCTTCAACCTCTGCAGCAGTGCTGGCAGCACTCATATGTGTATTTCCCAAAGACAACCTCTGGATATGACGCTGAGCATGTGCACTCAACTTCTTTGGTCGACCATGGCGAGGCCTGTTCTGAGTGGAACCTGTCCTGTTAAACTGCTGTATGGTCTTGGCCACCTTGCTGCAGCTCAGTGTCAGGGTCTTGGCAATCTTCTTATAGCCTAGGCCATCTTTATGTAGAGCAGCAATTCTTTTTTTCAGATCCTCAGAGAGTTCTTTGCCATGAGATTCCATGTTGAACTTCCAGTGACCAGTATGAGGGAGTGTGAGAGCGATGACACCAAATTTAACACATCTGCTCCCCATACACACCTGAGACCTTGTAACACTAACAAGTCACATGACACTGGGGAGGGAAAATGGCTAATTGGGCTCAGTTTGGACATTTTCACTTAGGGGTGTACTCACTTTTGTTGCCAGCGGTTTAGACATTAATGGCTGTGTGTTGAGTTATTTTGAGGGGACAGCAAATTTATACTGTTACACAAGCTGTATACTCACTACTTTACGTTGTAGCAAAGTGTCATTTCTTCAGTGTTGTCACATGAAAAGATATAATCAAATATTTACAAAAATGTGAGGGGTGTACTCACTTTTGTGAGATACTGTATGTGAGCAGGAAATAATATGATCTCACATTTATACACTGTACATAAGTTGCATCTCTATGGTGTGGTTGTTGTGGATTGCAATGCTGGTTAAAGTGTAAGTCCATATATACCATGTGACTTGCCTACAGAACAGAGCTATAGAAATGCAATGTAGATTGGCGTGGAGCTATAAAATATTCATCTGAATGTCTGCATTATCTTATAAATCAATAATAAAAGGCATGATGAACATTTGTGGTCCTTTAAGGTGAGCAAACGCTGTGGAACTGGACAAGTGAGACTGGCTTCATCACAAGACTGTGTCAGTCCCTCTAAACACTCATGCACCATTACTTGTGGACCTCATGGTGGGAGTCTGGATGTAAGCTTGGGCATGTGAGTTCACTCAAGAGGATCTAGATTCATGTTAGAGTAAATACAGCACAATACAATACAGCAAACAAACCTTACATGATCATCTTTACAGAACAAGTGATTCAGCTTGCAGGATTTGCAAGAGCTGTGGGGTTTATGATTTTATAGTATTTGATAATTAACTCTAGTTTATGTGGAGGATTATAAGAGAGAGAGTTGTCTGCTTCCTTGCAGTTGTCACTGTGAGATGTATGTCTCTGTGGAGGAGTTGTGTAACTCCTCATGCTTGTCTGCACTGCCTGTGCTATCTGCCAGACTGGCTCCAAATGGACAGCTGGTGCTCAGGATCAAAGTGATGGATGAAAGCAGGATCTGGAGCAGGGTGAGTACTGTGTGTATGTGTGTATATTTTTTGTGTATGTTCTTTTTTTCTTACTAATAGATATTGATAGGCAAAATTGTTTCTGTCCACTTTGTGAGATGTACTGAGCAACTCGTTTGTCTTTTTAGAATATGATGAATGTCCTGGGGCCTGACAGTCATATCAGCAGCTTCGGAAAGATCCACTTTGTCCAGTTTTCTCCAGATGGAGTGTTTGGTTGGATTTTAAAGGACCCTGTGCTTATTGACATCTTTTTGTCTGGTACCTCAAATAGACATTGCATGGCCCAGTTTATTATTTCCTAGTAACATATTTGCATCTTAAACATTTATTCTTTGTTTTCTTGAATGTAAAAGAGGGAAATATAGTACTGTGGACTAGTAAAAATGCATTCATCTATTTGGAGGCTTAAGTGATATCCATAGTCTGATATTTAATCATATCTCCACAGAGCCATTTGAAATTCTGGATGGACATCCAAGGAAGCGAAGACACACCCATGAGCTAGGATTACTGATCTCAGGGCCTCTCCCTCGCATTCCCAACCCCATAGCCTGCCTTTCCACCAATGACATGCTCATCTTTCAGCTTACCATCAACTACACAGGTAAATTATTTTTTACAAACAATTTCTTCTTAAGTATTTATGAAGGACTGTTTATAGTACAGTATGTAAAATCACTCTATTGATTGTGAATCCAGACCGTCTCCTCAGCCACTTTCCAGTCTATCAAAAGAACCATTTGTTCAGCAGTAACCCTACCTGGGACTTTGGTGCATTCAGACAACTGGAAGGCCTTGTCAAACATTCCCGATTTAATTCCACCAGGTATGATCACTAATTTATATGCATACATTTAACTGTCTTGTTTTATTCATGGCTTAGTTGCTGTCCCAACGATCAAGGGCACCTCTTTTGATTTTATAACACCTTCATGTCAATTATTCACAAGATAAACAATATTTATTGAAATAGATTTACGAATACAGAATCGTTTCACATGCTTAAGGATCCTGGTCTATGTCTATTGGATATTTCTGCATTTAAACCTTCTTATGCTGTAGATAGTCCCACATGGATAGCCTAAAAATGTGCACTTCTCAAAACTCCCAAATCTCAATCTTTGATTTAGTGGATAATCTCACCTGGATATTGTAGATTTACACGTTCTAACAACTTCTGCTGTAATCATAAAGAGTCAACTTTCCTTCCAAGTTTAAAACAGGTCATCTAGACCTAAACAGTTTTAAATAACACACAATCTTTTTTTTTTTTTTTTTTCCAGATTTGCACATGTATTCATGGAGCCAGGGAAGTATGTGTTCCTGGACAATGCAGTGCCGGATTGGAGCCTGATAGTTGTGGTGAAAGAGGAAGGCACTGAGTGTGATCCTACTGCAGCTGCCTTCCAGCCCACCTCTCCAACACAGCTGGTGCGACACGGGATTGTCAAACAACAGCGACTCAACCTGTTGCCTGACTGGGGCACCATTGGAGGTGTGTGCATAGTTCATTACAATTACATTTAGAGTCATAGCCATGGTATATGAAGACTCCAAATTTAGCTTGTTATATGGTCAGCAATGGCTTCAACTTTGCAGTCCTGCTTCATATGTTCCTTAATGAGTGTTTCTTCAGGCCAGTTGAGGTTTTGATGTTGAGGTTTTGAATGGGCAAGACCAAACTTCTCCACTGGTACACTATATGGCCAAAAGTATGTGTATACCTGACCTTCACAACCATATGTGGGCCTTCCACAGACTGTTTCCACAAAGATTGAAGCACACAATTGTCTAGAACAGGGGTGTCCAATCTTATCCATAAAGGGCAAACAACAGGGCAAACAAGCAGGATAAACTGATTAAACAGATGCCCTTATCCAGCGTGACTTACATTTATCTCATTTATACAATTGCACAGTCGAGGGTTAAGGGCCTTGCTCAAATGCCCAGCAGTGGTAGCTTGACATTGTGGGGGTTTGAACTCATGGCATTTAAAGCAGCCTAACATCTTATCCACTGACCTTCCACTGCCACATTTTTGGCTACATGGTGTATTTTGCCCCAACCCAAAATATTTTCCCAAAAAACTAGCTTCACCATCAACATGAAAAATTGATCAAGTGTGGATCAAAACCTCCTAATGTATGTATTATCAACATAGTGACATAATCCTGAATGGACTTTGTTGGGTATTATTATCTACAGGGGTCTTGGTGCTGATGGTGTTACTAATAGTCGTGTTGACTCTGACTGCCCTGCTTCTGAGACCAAATCATGCCAACCTCATTGCTAAAGGCAGACCAAAGCCTAAATGGCGCAGCTTGGGAGAACCTACTGTTCCTGTAGCATATGTTTACAATGAAGAGTGGTGAGTCAGCAGTTAAGGTAACTCTATGGCCCTGACTGATTTGTGAACACTAGATGATGCATTTTTTTTGTTGTTGTTCTTGTCCAACAGTATGGATAGCGCTCTACTGGGACTCAGGGGAGTCGGTGAGGGTGCGGAAGAAGAAGAACCTGCTGTGTGCAAAGGTGACATACTTACACCACTCAATTAATTAACCACCGTCCATTATCCAAATAAGATATAAGTCTTATGACTTTTTAAAATATGTTATTCAAAACCTGTATTAAAACAACACCTCAAGGATTCAAGAATATATTCATGGAGCTGGAAGGATTCAATGTCAAAACACTGTACGACAAATTAGAGGACCAGAATTTGCATCTGGCATCACAGCTGGCTAAGCACCGCAAAGATACACAGGAGTTCTACAGGAATATCTGTCAGCAGACTGATATGCTGCGGGTGAGAGACATGGGTTCATTCTGTTAAACCACATGAAAGTATTTGCAACATTCTCTTTCTCAGTGCAATGGCTTTTTAATGGCATTGTGCTTTTATTTTTTAGGATGTTTTGGAAAACATGGAGCCCTCAAAACTGATCCAGTGGAAGAAGATTATAGATAGTAAGGCACAAGCCAAGAAGGAATCAATTTATGGTATGACTTTGAAGATTAATGACTGATATGTGTGAGCTGGTAAGAGGTCAGTAGTCAGTATATGTGTCCATGTGCATGTCACAGTGGAGTCATCGATGGGCTTGATGGAGGCTGTGCTGAAGTCTTTAGAGGCCGTGTTGTTTAGATTGAATGGAGAGGCCTGGCAGCAACAGCAGCAGCACAGAGACAGCAGAGAGAGTGAAATCCACATCAGAAACACCCAGGTCAGTCACAGTGAAACATGGACCGTAGCATATTTTCCATTCAATATGATTTGCTTCAAATTCTGATCAGGCTGTCTGTGACACATTGCAGATTTCTTCAACTGACACGAGTGAACTGAAAGCACGGCCGGATACAGAAGCAGCTTCTTCTGGCCAGGGTGGGAGGAAATATCTCTCAGTGCCCCCTTTGAGCACAGCACCCTGTGTCAGTGAAGAGGATCTGGCCAAGCTGGTGGCGCTCACACCTCTCACCAGAACTCTGCAGGACATACAGCAGTCTCTGCAGGAACTCAGCCACAGGCCCAGAGCACAGGAAGATAAGAGTAAGACTTTTTAGTTTTTCTTCAAACTCATCACTTAATTACATATTAGATTGTTAAACTCTTAAAAAGATCCTATATTCTAATTAATTAGTAAAATTTTGTTTCATAGGTAAAAAAAAAAAAAAAAAAAAAGGTTTGGTCACATCTACTCGGAGAAGAGTTTTTTTTATTCTTAAAGTTTTCTGCTATTTTAGAACATTACATATGGACAAGGATAAGTGGGTAACAGTTTATTTAGACACTTATTTAACAACAAAACTGGAACTAAAACAAACAAAATATTATTGCACTGTTGACATGTTCTGGAGAGTGTAAAACTTGCAGTTAATCCATATCTTCCAGGCACTCCTTTGGCAATTCCCAACGACCCAGTAGAATGGGCATCAGCAAAGTTGATCCCTGTTGCCCTTGATAACCTCTCTCCAAGGTGCTTTGCAGTGTTCCTGTTTGGCTGCCATGTTGTACAGCTGCTGAGCCGAGTCTGCTCGTTCCCTCCTGTCATGCTGCTACTGGCTAAGACTCTTCCAGTCACGTGCACTGATACTCTGTTGGTTTACTGCTACAAAGAGTTTTACTACGACACATCCAACCAGATCCTGTATATCCTTGAGAGCAAGCTTCAAAATGCTGGCCAATTTGTCTCAGTTCTCTTACACTCCATGGCCTACATTAGCTCAGGTGTGTACATAGAGGTCACTAAGGCGGCATTTACACTGCAGGTCTTGATGTCCAATTCCGATTCATTGACTATATCAGATTTTTTTTTTAATGACAAGCTTACATCTTCTTTTAAAAGTGGCTCATATCTGATATCTGCATTTACACTATACACTTTGTGAAACAACCCCAGGTAGATGTCACCGGAAAAGCTTAAGCCAAAAAGGAAGTAAAAATGGCTCAATTTGTAATGGACACAGAAGAAAATATAATAGAAACTTTTGCTTTCCGCACCATATTTAAAGGTAAGCAAAACACCGGCCTCTTAAGGTGGAGAAAAAACAATAGAGCCCTTGTTGCAGCCTGGGCGAATGCAGCAGTGATCACTGCTGTGAGGCCTGAAACTGATCTGAGAATATTGGAATCCATACGCTTTTTTTCCTGCTTACACGTTCATGAGGCATATCTGATCTGTGCCATATAGGAGGAAAAAAATCGGAATTGGGTCACTTGAACCATGTAGTATAAATGTTACCAGATGTCTCACTGACCCCGGTCATCATTTTTTACTATATAAATATACAAATTAGAGATGGCACATTGGCACTTTTTCTCTACCAATAGCAATACTTATACTGAATCAGCTGATATCGATACCCATCCAATAAAACTACTTATCTTTAAAATTATTTATTTCTAAAGAAATACAGTGGAAAATACATGTAAAAAAAACTTACACTTGCATAAGACTTACACTACACCACAGCTTTTTTATTAAGTTAATCTGTTTCACACAAAAATAACTTACACTGCAAAAATAATAATAAAATAAAGTATAAATAATTCATATAATAAAAATCGCATTACACACAATGTAAACATTTCTGGTTCCAAAAAAAAAAAAAAAAAAATCTTTTCTAAATCCAATTTTCCATTTTGTTACAGAATTGGATCAAATTCATTCTTTATTTCTCCAAAATCTGATAAATCATTTGCATGGTATTTTTTTGGTACACATATGAATGTATTTTAAAATCTCAGTTATTAACAATATAATTAAAATGTATGCAATTAAGACATATAAGATACAGAGATGCTAATAAGAGACAGAGGCCATGTGACAGTGACAAAATATTACAAAATATGAGACATTACAATTTAATAAAATATTTTTTCTAAACAGTTTCATGTTGGAAAATATATTTTTAGTATTGTTCCAATTTCAGTAAAATAATAATAATAATAATAATAATAATTTAAATGACCACACTGGAGGTTTAAGCACTTTTTACTTCCAGGCTCTGCATCTCGAGACTTCATGGGTGCTCTCCACTCAGCGATATCTGCCCTAAGTATGCAGTTATTCCAGCTCACCTTCACTCAGGAGCAGCTGGAATGCAAGGTAACTTCACCTGACACATTTGTCAACACTGTAAACTCACCTCTACACCTTTATAATGATTCTGGGCATGCTTACAGATTAAGGAGGAGATTCCACATGTTGCCTTTGGAACAATAGTGGAGGACTTCCTCAGTGTTAAAGTTCCACCAGAAACTCAGTTCTCCCAGAATCTATTGGCAGAAAGGTTTGTTCTCAAATTTATTTCTATAATATCTACTAAATTAAAATGAACGTGTGTCTATATACTGTATATTCATGTTTTCTATCCAAACATAGATTGCAGAAGTATAAGTACTTCAAACTGGAGCATTTCCTTTGTGAACAAAACCCCCCTCCAGCAAACAGATCCGCAGAACGTAAATCTGATTAAAGCTCTGATTAAAGCTCAAATCAGATACCAAATTAAATCAAAATCAGGTTTAATATTAGTTCTTTTTTGTTCCAGATGCTGGTCAAATGAGCTGTAAAGGTCTAGAGAAGGTGAGGTATTTGTTGTTGTTGTTGTTGTTGTTGATTAATACTTGATGTACTGGATATACAGGTACTTTTATAATGATATGATCTCCTCATTGAGCTCCTCCTTCCAGATACGGCTGTTTATTGGTTTTATAGAACAGCTTAGTGAAATTTCTGGGCAACTCAGTTCACAAAAGCAAAATATACAGTCTGCCTCTTTCCAGAATGATTCAGATTCACCTTGAGTTCATGTGCATTGTGTGTGACCCTACGCTGAGTCACCCAGTTAATGTTCAAGTTCTTTACAGGCTTTCAGCTGTGCTTTGCTATTTTTGGCTCCAACGTCTAGTGGGCTTTGATGATTGGCAAGCTACTGTCTCTCACAGTCTTTGTATTCGCATTTGTTCTCTCTTTTACTTTCTTCTGACTTGCATCTGTTTTGTCATTCAGCTTCACCCTTTCTCTTGGCATCCATCCAAAGTCTGCCCTTTGCTCACTCTGTCTTAGTGAGTCGTTGTCTCTCATTGCAGGAGCAAGCATTGATGTTAAAGTGTCAGCAGGACACAGTAGAGCAGAGATTGAAGGAGATGAGAGACAGGCTGTCTAACTCTAGTGCAGCACAGAGAACTGTGTGTCAGGAAGAAAGCCCATCCCAAACTACAGAACAAACACATCCAGACAGCCAGTCCATGAGCGAACACACAATCAAGCCAGGTGACAACCAGGGAGAGGTCACTGAGCAGTTCCCCAGAAATAAACAACACAGCAAACACATGGATGAAGCTTCTGGGAAAAGGACATGATGGCTTAAAGTGGTTTTGTATTTTTTTTAAAAACCCCAGTAACTACAGTACTACAGTGTTACATATTCTAGATTGTTATGTTGACTTAATTTTCTATATTACTTTCTATCTCTATTCTGAAATTTCAAAACTATTAGCTGTAAATACATTTTTACTGTAATCCCATAAACACTCAGTCATACAGTTTATCAGAAACAACTTGAGTGAATAGTAGAATATTAGAATATTGACATGAATTTCAGAATTCTCTAGTATTTGGTATGTTCCCTATTGCTTCTCAAGCTCTTATGCACTCAAGCTGTCATAGACTCCACAAGTTTGTGTAAAACCAGATGATCCGGATGATGTACTTTAATGTAAAGAATTTAAACTCAGAGGGGAGTTAACATGATCAATATCACAAATTTAGAAATTGAACATTTCCTTTGTTTGAAATTTTTTCCCCCAAATTCTAAATTTCCAGTTTTAAATTAAAATAAATAAATAAATAAATCTCAGGGTTTCAACTTTGGTCTCAGACTTTTGGACCCCACTGTACTGTGTATGTGGTGGCATTGGAAAAATCTTGACCTGGTGAATTTTGGACATTTTCTACTACATATAATTCTAAAAACTATAGCGTTTCCTGAACTATGTTTCTCTTTTGCACGTTGTCAAGGTTTTTTACCATCTGGTTACCTTCAAAACTGAAAAGGGAGAAAATAACTTTTAAAGATTGCATTTGAGTGAGTGCAGGTGCATTAAGGACATCTTCCACAGCTGAAATCTGATTTCACTAGAGTATATAATTGTGCATCTTTTTTGCACAGTTCAGTGTTTTCACAATAATCCTCACACTGTTGTCATCACTAGCACTACATTGTTTTTTTGTACTGTATTACTCAATTTGCACATTTCATTCCACATGCAGTTTGACTTGTGTATTTCCTTTTCTCCCAACTCCGTGAACTCTCTCCCTATGTTGTGGTTATGCATGATGTCTCTGTTCATTTGTTTATGCACTTTATTTTAACTGTACGGTTGCTGCCACTGTAGCACAAGCATTGTATTATTTCTTCTGTACTCTGTATTCTGGAAACATTTGAAAATAAAGTGAACTTAAGCTTAAACTCTCCAGCATCTTGATCAAAGTGTGACAATCACTGTGTGAGGAAAAGATCTTTGAGTAGACTGACTACTTTTACCCAACATGATCTTTGCAGACAATAAGCCAAAGCATGATTATAAATAAATAAAAATATTTCCACATAATGTTGGTGGAATACTGTATATTAAATAATGATTAAAGTTGAGGTGACAAAGTTTGTTACTGGCAGAAAAAACGAACCCATAGGAACAGATATGTAGTTATAAGAGTGAGGAATGCAAGCTTCAAACTGACATTTAGGTCATTGAATAAATGTAGTAATAACTGGTACTTAAATAAATATTTATGCATTTGAGTGTTTCTCAGACTGAAGATGTGTTTCTGTTATTTGTTTGTGATTTCTGGAAATTAATACATTTGGGTATTTTTATAAGTTGTAATATTTAATATTTACATATAATATCAAAGCTTCACTATATAGAAATGCACAATTGAATAATGATTAATCCACATTAAAGTACTTGGGGGAAAAAACTGTAGTTAACTGGATTTTAGTGTAAATGTAGCTTTTCTACTTATATGAACAGAACTTCTATGAATAGAGAACATATTTACTGATTTCCTGGCTTTATGTTTAATTCCTTTTAATTCCACAGATGACCTGATCCAAAATTGCCCACAATCAAAATGTTTTATTTATTTAATTAGGTCTCATTATTAATAATGAAAACTTGGGGCTGTCTCTCGGGGAAAACGAGGCCTGACAAATCAAAACATGCTTCTGATTTTGTTTGTGGGTCAGCGTCCAATCCCCTGTGGTTCTTGTGTTGCATTTAATCAACACGCTCATGTGAAATAAGAGAACAGATGATGTTTGTCTTATATCTAACGACCTAGTATTCAAACCAACAGTGTATTAGTTCAGAATGATAAGGTTTATTTTAAAAGTTTAGGATTGACAGGACACAGACTGCAGATTGATGCTTTATCTGTGTCATGTCATCAATGCACTCACTAAGCTCATCCCCGGAGCCTGGCACAGCAATGCAAGTATTCCTCAACGACAGACTGTGAACAGATTGGGAAGGGCCAGCTGGAGTATTCTCTCGTTCCCCATCAGTGCTGATACACTGCTAAGTTGTCCTGGCTGCATTCTGTCTCATTCCTATCGCTTAGATTAATTCAGAGAAGTGTGACTGTGACACTTGGCGTACCTTTCAACCGCTCTTACTGCGGCAGCAGCGGATGTCATGCCTGGTGTTGTGCCTTTGTTCTCGCTTTATTGATATGGAGTTGTTTACAATTTTGTCATCAGGTTGTCAGGCTGTATTTCTAGAGCAGGGGTGGAGGGCCTCTTGTTATTATACCTATTTCTGTCCTGGCTCTCTCTATTACACATGGACAGCTGCAATACCTGACAGAGGGGGTTTGAATAACCTTAAACACGCTGATCCCGTTCTGCCAGGGAACTGTGTTTGCTGTGGAAGTTAATGGTTTATTAAAGTCTAGTGTTCTGCTGCATGAATTTTAAACTAGTAGACGAGATGGAAGAGTAATATCTCAGTTAGGAGGAGCCATTTTCCCGTAAGTGTGATAATTTATTATTCATAATGTACATGAATTGCATTGACTTTGAGGCATTGAGTGTACAAGTAATACCTGAATCGAAATGCAAAAAGAAAATACAGTGAATGTGATGTCAAAGTTCCTTAAAAGATAAATCTTACGACTGTAATTCTTATGTATTTGTTCTTGCGCCAATAATTTTAATAGCCCTGGTTCTCAAAGTAAAGTCAAACTGAAGTGAATCCATTTTCTGTGAATGTATCATTTCAGGAACAAAAATCTCTCTGATTCTAACAAATAGCCAAAATATTATTGTGCATCATTTTTAAATAATAAACCTAATATTTGAATATTAGGCTTTTCAGATCATTTTAAATATTTTAAATCTGTGCTGAGTGAGATGGAATTTTTTAGAGTGTCACTGGCTGTACAAAGTTTGAGAACCCTTTCTTTTAAGATAAAGAGATAAAGATAAACCCTTGCTCTAAACCTAGTGTGTTCATGTAATGAAGATTAGGATACAAATGCAGATAAGAGTTTATTAGAGAGAGACAGGCAGACAAATCCAAAACATGAGACAATAGCGAGGTCAAGAAACTGGCAATGGGTCAGGTGATCGGCAAACAGGCATAAACTGGGCAAGGAAAGAATCGAGAACGAGAAACCAGAAACAAGATCAAAGAACATGAATCAAAACGAGGAACAGGGTACAAAAGCTTATGGTATGGTATGGTGATAACACACAATACTTTGCAAAGAGTGAATGCCTCGAAAATCCTTTTAAACTGTGGTGTGATTGTGTGTGAGATTGGATGCAGGTGTGCGTGATTAGAATGAATGAGTGCTCTGGGAATTGTAGTCAATGGTGGCCATGTTTGTAGGCCGCAGTGCAGGATGGGTAAGGTAGACACTGGTTTGCTGTGATATGACATAGTGAGATAAAGATAAAGTTATGGAGGATCATGAATTAAAGAGGCTTGGCTGAGGTGTCTTATTGTAATCATGTAGCAATCTTGAAATCATACCAAATCCCTTGAAATCACTTGCTTTGCACTACATGCTTGCTTTCACTGCTTAAAATGAAACACACTACTAGTCCTGTGCCAAATTTTTGCAATAAACTACACTCACCATCCACTTTATTAGGAACATCTGTACATTCATGCAATTATCTAATCAGCCAATCATGTGTTGGCAGCAGCACAATGCAAAGAATTATGCAGATGCAGGTCAAGAGCTTCAGGTACATATGTACACATCAAACATCAGAAGAAAGAAAACGTCTGTCCTCTGGGACTTTGATCGAGGCATGGATGTTGATACCAGATGGGCTGGTTCGAGTATTTCAGAAACTGCTCTTCTTCGCTGTTTCAGACCATCCACCTCAAGATTTAATGTGTTTTGCATTTTGAGATACTTTTCTGCTCACCACGGCTGTAAAGTGTGCTTATTTAAATTACTATAGACTTCCTGTCAGCTCAAACCAGTCTGGTGATTGTCCTTTGATCTCTCTCATCAACACCCTCTGCTCACAGGATATTTTTTTGGTTTTGCACACCATTCTGTGTAAACTCTAGAGACTGTTGTGTGTAAAAAATCCCAGGAGATCAGTTTCTGAAAAGCTCAAACCAGCCCATTTGGTTAAAGTCACACAGAATTCACATTTTTTCTTTGTTTTGAAGTTTGATGTGAACATGGACTGCTGCTCTTGACCTGTATCTACATGATTTTTTGCTTTGCGCTACTGCAACATTATGAACTAATCAGCCAATGTGCGGCCAATGTGTTGGCTGATTAGATAACTGCATGAATGTGCAGGTGTACAGGTGTTCCTAATAAAGTGGATGGTGAGTGTACATTCGTTGCACTTCAAAAACAAATCATGTGAAGCACATCCAAGCACTAGATTCTTTATTATTCCTGTTTTTGTGATTGGCATGAACAGCAACTCTGTTTTCTGTATTTCTTTCTTTCTTCCTAACTGGCTGGTATTAACTAGAAAATTATTAGTATTAACTATAAATATGAATATGAATAAGAAATATGAATTTACATTCTGCGGCTCATGTACTGGCCTAAGAAACAATTCTAGCAAGAATAGTACAAAATGTTTATTACTCAGAGTATGTCTGAAAAGTTGGTGAACTTGAGAAGCGTATTTGTTTGTAGGGTCTTGATTGGCCTAAAACAGAGAAAAATATAGCACATTTTATAGTACAGCCTATGATAACAGTATGTACACAAGCTGAGTGTAAGTAATGTTTGTAGAAGTTTCATTTGAATTGGTGGAACTACGAGCATTAGAGTGAAGACTTACTCTCAGTGGATAGTGATGAGGGCAACCTTCTGCTCAAGCCGTTTGCTTCCTCAGATGCACATGGTTTCTTTTCAGTTTTTTCCTCTCGTAATTTAGCTATAGGTACAAAACACAGTCAAAATAGGAATCGATGTCCTGAGACAATACTGAATCATTAAATCCACTGTATAACTTACCTAGGCACTGAGGATCATGCAGGTCATAGTTATGAAGCAATGAAGTGTGTACTGGATTTGATGGATCACTGGTCCCTTGAGAGAGAGAGCAAATTAATATATTAACTACCCATACTTATTAACAAAGACCATGTCTTGTGGGGCCACATGTGATCTCTACGAAGAATAAACTTCTGGACACAAAAGTGATTTGTGGTGAAAACAAAGCTGCACCCACAGGCTTTTCCTGTAGTTCATGCAAATTTAATATCATCTAGTGCAAGTGAAATCTTCAAAAATTATGTTTAATTGTACCATTTTTGCCATGAAAAAGCTAATATGTGTCTGCAGTACAGTGTTGGGGAGTAGCTAGCTCCAAGTAATGATGCTACTAGCTTAGCTGAATATTTTAGTTGCATAGCAGTAATAGAAATGTTTTCTAAATATTGGTGCTTTTCCAGTAACAAGGTACTATCTTCCCTTGGTTGCAGCATGGCAGGACAAAACTAGCTAGCTAGACATTTCCTGACATAACCTGAACCTCAATTAATGGAGTGGATCCTCTCTGGTTGTTATTTTAAGCGATTTATGTAATGCTTGTTTTTACTAAGAGTAGTTTATAAATAGCAACAAAATCTCTTTATGGCAGATTCTATAAGAAGCATGATTTTTTTGGGGTAATAAATTAACTTCACAATAAAACGAAAATGTCAGTTGATTTTTCTGTATGACAAAGTAGCTTCAGTGTAGTTAGTTAGTTTTTCTTTAGTAGCTTGTAGTGTAGCTAGCTACTTTATCAATAGTCTGGCTGTATTGTTGTTATTTTAAATCATGAGTCACTTGTACAACTGCAGTGTAGCTTCCCCAGCACTGTTGCATTACATGTAATTCGTTCTCCACACACACAGCACACTGATGCATGTTTAAATGGTGGCATCTTTTCAGATATCCTGGTTTATATCCATACGGTATACTTGCTGCTGGTTAGACAATGTTGACAAGGGTGCTTTTTTAAACTGCTGTCCCTACTTTGACCTCCACCTTCACTAGGAATTGTGTCTCCAGACATGCTTTCTCTGTATAGATTACGTCTGGCTCCGCAAGACTAACAGAGAACAGACGTGAGTGTGAATGAAGTACATGGTCATGTCTTATAGTAAAGATTTTCCATTTCCTTACGGCTTATGCTGATGAGAATGTATTCCTCCCTCTGGGCTAGAACATCTGAAGCAACTGCAAATTGGTGATGAGGCAGATTCATCAGCTGACCATTCAAATTTGCCAAATCAATCTCAGCTGGCATAGATAACAACAATATCAAGACAGTGTGATAAAATACAAATCTCATATACAGCATGTCATTAGCCTACATAGCCAATACAGACCAATAACAGGTAAATAAGGATAAACACACTGTTAGGGGGAAATAGGTTTATTCTAACACCATTAAGAGAACTTTAACATGCCAATGACACCTACCTTCATTTTTACATCCACACTTCACTTTGATCCAGTCCAAAAGGACCACTGTTTTACACTGAGTGTTGAACAAACTCCTTTGGTCATCTGTAAATTGTGCATCAAATCATAAATCAATTCATATATTGCGTTTAATCTAAATGAAATGTTTTTCCTAGAGCTTATGGAAGAGCACTTACCACCATGAAGCACTGTAATAAACATTGCAGACTCCCAAAAGAAGCTGCCTTGCCAACCTATTTAATGAGTAAAAGACCAAAGTGCAGGTTAGGCAAGGAAGCATGGAGAGCCAAGGTGATTGTTTATTATAGTCACATGACCGCTATCCAATGGGGAAACAAGGCAATTCCGAATCTTAGCACGTGAGTAATTTCAAGTTATATGGATAATGAAAATTTAATAGGATTACACACAACTCAATGAGAGACAGTGTGCTTTAACTGCAAATAAATAACCCTAGGTTCATTGGGAGAGCTTGTCAGTACTAGCCAGACAGCTGAAACACACAGCTGAGCTGTGCTCTTGTGTGCTGAGCAATAGACCTAAGGGAACTAACAGAATGCATGACTACTCACGTAGGGAAAAAAATAAATTAAATAAAGGCTGGTTATATTTATTAGCAAATGTGGACATTTTATTTAAATATATACATGTATACATATTGTTATATTATTTAATTTCAGTATATACAACAAGCATTACTGACATGATATATGATATGCTTTTATATTATGATAGTAAAAGCGTAGATATATTAATAATAATGGAAAATTCACATTCCCTGCATTGATCAAAGTGTTTGCTTGTAAGTAGTTGTTTTTTTTTTTTTTTTTGTCCTGTACAGCATTTAGGGTAATAACCAGAATAGCAGAGTTCCATGCTTTACTCCTATGTGAGTGCACTACTCTGGGCTGCTCAGAGCATGCTGTCATTTTGCATCACTGTTACCATGGTTCCCCTATCTTGTGGATATGGCAACCACCAGGACTGCCATTTTTAGCCTGAGCTGAGTCTCAGGAGGCTGCCAGCAATTTGCTCCCTCAGCAGCACACCAGTCCTAATGCTATTATGCTACATTAACCATGGCTATACCAGGAAACTTTACATTAGACAACATACAATCTCTCAATACAACAATTTTATACTGCAATAAACTACGACATTCTGGTATGAGCATTGGTTAAAATATATGTTTTGCTGTATATGTAGTAAAATTAACAATAAAACCTTTGTCTAAGCTCAGAACCTATTTATTTATTCATATGAGGTTAGTACCAAGCAAAATATCTTTTAACTGTAAAAGTAATCCCTGTGAGGAAAGTGATCTGTCCAATCACCCAGACCACCATAAGAATAAATAAAGATAAATCTATCTATTGAAAGAAGAGCAATCTGGACTGATCTGAATGAAAGTTTCTGTTACCACCCTGAAATTAATTATTTTCCAATAACAGCATGTCCCAAAGTGTTTAATTCATCTTATACCAAAGTAATTTCCCAATGATTACAGTTTTTCATTTATTGAAGATTGACATACTTTTTATCCATTATAATTACATTTCATATAAAATTGCAGCTTGTTACTGAGAAACCTTAAGCACGTCTTCTGTCTTTACCTGTCATGGAAAACATAAAAGAATTTTCTTTAAATGCTAAGCAAACATCTTCACCATATCAAAATTATAGGTTATAGGCCTTACTTTAAATAACATGTTTTTTTTAATCCATTTGTTATTAGACTTATTATTAAATTATGTTGAACATTCGCCATACGATTCCTTATGAATTAGCCGTTATGATAATGCTAATGTATTAAAAAAAAAAAGAGGGAATTAATATAATATAAACTTCATATTTGCCTTACAGCAGGCACTACAGTCAGAGCTGCTGTTATAGAAAATAAAACAACACCTTCTACCCAATCAGATTTGAGAATTCATTCATTTCCCCCTTCTTTTATCCTCTAATCTCAGTCTGGGTACTATTTCAAGGCACATACTGTTTGCACTCAGTGTGACTCATAAAATAATTGCTGTAATTGCAGTGAAGCTGATTTTCCACCCTCTCCTGGGTTAAAAGGTGTGCGTGGGTTTTGAGCACTGGAAAAATGAACCTCTGTTCTAGAACAAACAAAATGAAGCCTGGCCATAAATTCTGCGCATGGATGATGTGGATGCCGAATATGCAAACTGATATGCAAAACCAAAAGATGCCCATGAGTGCTTCACTGATCTCTACACCAGTGTATGCAAACTGTCATGCAAAGTTATAGATGCCCATGAGTGCTTCACTGATCTGTGGTTAACGTGTGTGCTCTGACTCAGCATGCTCTATTTACCCTGTTGCGTAATCCCTATGAAACCAGGGAGCCAAGACTACACATTTCAGATCTAATATAAGAGTGTTTTGTGAGAATCTAGACATTATAATGAAAAGCATAGTCAGATAACACCTCGTTTTATCTTACACGCCACATTCTAGGTATCCATTTACTGATTGTAGTACATCTATTGCTCATTTACTAGTACTCGTAAAAAAATGCTCTGATACCAACATTTGATCCAACATGCTGTTATATGACGTAAACCAAGTGTACGTTCATGTTACCAATAGGTATTACAGCAACCTCCTACAATACAAGTAACCTAATAAAACATCTTCATTTCATTTAAACAATACCTTTACTGGAGAGCATGAGAGCAGATGACCTGCCCACAAACAGCAGTATCAGTGAACATGGTCCTTACAAATGAGCACAAAGTCCCATGAAAGGTATTTGCAAGCATGGAGTAGTAATGCAAGTGTGCATGTGAGAGCACTTCACTTCCATGAGCACTAAGCACTAAGACTTGCTTACTAATAAGACATACATGCTTACTTTCCCATCTCTTGCCAGGGTTTACAATTGGCTCACCTCACCTTGCACTCATTTTTAACATCAACAAAAAACAATTTCAAGAAAATGTTCCACGATGACCCTGTTTTGCTTAATACTAAATAGGTTGCTCATGTCCGTATCAGTATCAGTACTGATGAGTACCAAATATATGTATTCATATCCAGCCTGAAAAAAAAAAGTATCAGTGCATCCATTGTTGTTGTTTTTTTTTTTTTTTTTACCCCACTCCTGCAGTTATTTTTGATATTTTTGCGCAGAACTGGTTGGTCAAACATTTGATTAATTTGGGATAACAGCACCTCTTAATGCACTAATTTTAACACATTATTATTATTGTTGGAAATTGCTGTGGTATTGTATATGATAAATAAAACAATTTGGGATGCACTGTTATATGAAAATAACAGTCACTCTCGTCGTTGATTATTGTCCTATAGCAACTTTCCAGTTTTATTCCTTAAGTATTATTTGAGTATATACTTTTATATACTTATATACTTATATTTACTAATGGATTTAGTTTGTGCTATGTACCAAAATATAAACAAACTAGGCACTGCGATGGGGAAATTTCCAATTTTAGCCCACAGTTCATATCAGGTCATATTTCATCCTCATATCATCTCAGGGAGTTTTTCTTTACCACCATCGCTTCTGGCTTGCTCATTAGGGACAAATTCATACATTTAAAATCTATATCCTGAATACTGTATTTCTGTAAACTTGCTTTGGGACAATGCCCATTGTTAAAAGCGGTATACAAATAAAACTGAATTGAATTGAATTGAATATTTCCATTCCTGCTAAAAAAAAAAACCAAACAAACCCAAACAATAGAAACCATCACAGAAATTCTAATGTTTTCAACTACAGATACCATTTCAAACCATCAGCTAACCATTAAAACCATTACCATTACCATCCACTAGACATAATAAGACACCAAGAGAAGGCAACAAATTACCAGTAGAGACCCATAGGGACTCCATTCAAACCATTCAAGCTTCCATTCAAACCAATACAATTCCCATTATAACCATTAAAACCATTACAAATTCTGTGAGGGTTTCTAGTGTTTGCTTTTCCTTTTTTTTCAGCAGGAATGTCCGATATAAAAGTGTTCATGGAGGCAAAATGGATGCCAATCCACTTGTAGCGACTGACTAACATGTTTAGCTCTCTCTGCATCCTCCTCTGTCGGGGAACAGAGTCAGCCTTGTTCGAGTGTGAGACTGTCGCGCATGCGCAGTTGAGATAAAAGCGAATCATGACCAGCAGGGAAAACACAAAGCCAGGTGGTTCTTCCACAAAGAGAGGGTGTAGCGCGTCAGTGTGGCAGCGGATAATTTGTGATACTCGACTGAATGGAAAGAGAAGTCCTTGCTCTCTCTTCCTGAAACGTTAGAGCGCTTTATTTCCGAGGAGGAGGGATTATCTTTGAAGAATAATTTCGAATACCAGTCTTTTGGCTATGTTGCTTTGCTTCTGAACATTATTATGATGAAAAACCCTGGCGGAAAAACGGAGCGTCAGTTCTAGCGAATTCAGGGGCTTGTCTTAGAGAGTGTGGATGTAATGTGTATCTCTCGCGGTACGATTTAAACTTTCTCCTTAAAACAGTTAGGCTAAACGTTACTTCAGTAGTTAACACCTGTTAGATGAGTTAGTAACATTCATTAACATTCTAATAAAACCTGTTAGCTCGTGTAGGCTTTTGTGACGCACGCGCCCTTGCCTCTCATTATTATTATTATCATTATAATAACATGAGGGTGGAAAGTCGCTGTCCATGGTCCTGACCAACTCCTTATTTATGCTTTAGAGTCTTCTGTAAAACTGACTCGGTTTCAAATCTCAGATTTCCTGATTCCAGTTCGATTCATGTGTCATCTGGCCCCCTTTTTATTTTTTTATTTTTTTTGTTGCAACAGTTTGATGTTTATTGATGTGTTTCTGGTGAACAGGGGACACCGCCCTGCCATTAGCATCATGACAACTCAAAAGAAGCTTCTTTGGCAATTTCTCTTGCTCCTCATATTTGCTGGTAAGTCATTTTTGAGCATTTAAGATGAAAGCACGTGTAATCTTTGTAGTACATTGTATTAAGTGTGAATTGTAATTAGGATAAACATTTCATTATGAAACATGTAATGAAATATTGCATTTCCATGGCTTCTTAGAAAACTAAGCTTCAAATGCACATTAACTGTTCATAAAGAAACATTAAAAGTACATTATTAAAGCCTTTGCAAAGAGTAAATGTATTGTGATACAGCGAGGCATATTGTGCATAGGCTTAAACACTTATCTCATTACCGGACATCTGCTTTAACTCCATCCTTATTTTCTCTATCTTTAATAAGATATCACTAATAGAGCTTTGAGTATTACCTGATACTGATTTGATGCATACTTTTTTTTCCCACCATAAATAATTCCTAAAGCGTTGAACCCCTCAAACTATTGTATTATTATTCAGTTATACATCTTAAAACTCAGGATTCAGTAACTAGAGTGAAACTAATAAGAAACATATGTTGTTAGAGAGTGAAAACTGTAAATCCAGATCTTGCAACAAGATCCTGAGAGTTCAAGGGGTTAAAATCTGTTAAATGTTCTTAAGATGGAAATTGTTTCATCTAAACTACTTGAAATTTTTAATGAATTTCTATTTAGGAAAGCTGTCATGGAGGATCCGATTGGAAAATATGTTAAATCTGATCCAATACCCATCCATAATGCCATTATCAGCTTCAAATTCTTGGGCAATATAGTGATGCTTCAGCTCTTGGACCACTTTGTTGTTGTTTTTTTTCCATCTGTCTAACACTTCTCAAACAAGAATATCTGTGTTGGTAGCATGGGCTCGGGGCTGTAGGTTATGTAAGATGGCTGCTATTTCAAAGAGTGAACCAAGAGACTGTGTTCACAGTGCTCTAAAGAGTGCTTTAATTTCCTCATCACTGTGACTTGTACAGTACTCTGCCGTGCTTTAATGTATGTGGGCGTGCACTGTCCTGTACAAGTGTAAAATGCATGTCTGACTTGGGTCAGACACTGTGAAGGCCGATGAGCTCAATTACGTTTCACTATTTCTGGGATACAGACTTAAAATAATAATGAACGCCCCTGTTCTCCCTTAGCAGCTCTCTGAATCTGAATTAATTGGCCTGCTTTTCAGATGAGCAGATCAAGGCTAGAAGTTTGACAAAGGAAAGAATAAAATTAGGTCTCAAGATGAGATCTGATCTGTTCGATGAAACTAGAGACAAATGTATTCATTTTCTAGAAATGAAATAAAGCATGCCTAATAATATGAACTATTCTTAAGTGGCTAGTTTATTATGGTTATAAGTTGCATTAGTGCTGTGACGTTAAACTGTCTGAGAAGAAATGTAATAAACGTGTGCCATGGTATACTCAGTAGTGTCAGCATGATGATCTGGGATTGCACAATTTACAACACGAGTCTGTGGTCTAACAATATAGATAGAAAGCTTGCACTGATAATGCAGTCCAGTCATTTCTAATACTCTGTGTTCTTGCATACAGTAGAAGAATGCAGACCAGTGTGCGTGGACGCAATCTCAGACACAGAAGCAGTGCTGGGGAGCCCCATGAAGCTCACCTGCATCTTATGTATGAAGAGAGAGGAAATCAGTGCTCAGACTAAGGTTTACTGGTATTACAGACCTGACAAAGATGCCGTCCGTCAGACGGTAAGAACAACATGCATGTTTAGGGGCAACCCAGTCTCACAGAAAAAAACAACAACATTTACAGACACTTATCTGCAGCACCTTCTATATGTTGAATATCAACGTTCTGTCACGAGCATACATTATATATCAACGTATCAAACATTCATTCGAATGCTCTGTATGTCACGTATTAACCAAGCCCACCTTTACCACTATGCTATTTGAATTTGATCAATATACAGTTGCAACCAAAAGGATTGAACTCCCATTGCAAATCAGGTTTATTGTCAAAAATTATTAATTTATAAATAAATAAATAAATAAAATCTATTGTCAAAAGTTTGCAATGAACAAATCAAACAAAAGCAATCAAAATAGTTCAACACAACGAATGCTTTAAGTGGTTTCCCCAAATTCAATTGAAAATGCAACTTATAATGACTTTCACAAAATTATTCAACCCCCTGAATAGAATCCCTCACAACAGCACAAATATGCAAAACCATGCTTGATATGCAGAATCAATTGCTTCATTCATTGCACCAGATGTACTTGAGCTGGAACACATGAAATACCTGAACTGGCTAGGGGCAGAAAATTCATGAAATACCTGGACAGGGCAGAAAAAGGAAGCTGTCAATGGCTGCAACCAGATTTCTGAGAAGGCAGGTTGTGAAAAACCCTCGAGTGACTGCAAAAGACCTGCAGCGAGACTTGCTGGTGACAGGCACTGAGGTTTCAGAGAGTACAGTATGGCGCGTACTAAATGCATAAGGTTTCCATGCCAGAACTCCAAGATGTACACCAATCCTGACCCAAAAGCACAAGAAAAGTCGGCTCAAATTCATATAAATAAGCCACAGAAGTTTTGGGATTCTGTTCTGTGGAGCGACGAAACAAAACTGGAACTTTTCAGCACGATGGATCAGCGGTCTGTCTGGAGGAAGAAGAATGAAGAAAGAACTACTAAGTACTAAAGATGCTTGCCATGAAGGGGTTGAATAATTTTAAAACCGGAGAAGTCATTATAAGTTGCATTTTCTGTTGAATTTGGGAAAACCACTTGAAGCATTCATTGTGTTAAACTATTTCAATTGCTTTTGTTTGATTTGTTCATCGTAAACAGCTGAAAGTCTGTAAATTTTGACAATAAACCTGATTTGCAATGGGAGTTGAATAATTTTGACAGTAAAAATTGACCTCTTTTTTTTTTTAACATATTGAGCGTATCCCACTCCATGGATAGAGTTTGTGTACACAATTAGACTTGCGAGTCACTTGCTAACGCTGTACAGAGGGTATTTCCAAAACATGGAGTTTCAATATGTAAATATAAATATATAATATTCTATATTTTCAATACGTGTTTCATCTCAAAATTGTAAGTTAATATCTTACAGTTGCTACTTTTTATCTTGCAATTCTCAGTTTGTGCTTCCGCTTAATTGGCTAACCTCTACTCTACCCCTATCCAAGTCACACCAAAACCACACTGCTACATAAGCTTGGTTTTGTTGTGATTTGATTATTGGAAGCACTAAGCTGTGATTATGTGACATTTGAACTCACAATTACGAGATTAAAACAAGTCACAACTGAGCCATGTTAACTCGATTACATAAATCTGTGTAATATCTTCTCATACGTGGCAGAAATGAGCTTTCATACAAATGTAACTATATACATCTTACAATTATAAATACAAATGTATAATTTTGTCTTCTACTTTGTGTGATTAATTGTGTTTCACAATTCACTGTAAAACAGTGGGTGCATTTTTTTTTAATCCTGCTTGATTTTATGTTAACCAGATGTTAACATAACTAAAGGTATACTAAATGCATAAAACAGATGACTGCCTGCAGTTATAAATTATGTGTTTTTGACCTCAACTTTGTCTTGCCAAAAACAAATGTTCGCTTGTAAACCAATCATTATACTCAAGCCTGTTCTCATTAAAGAATCAATTTTCCTCCTTTCCTTTCATAATTTTACTCTTTTCATATTGCAGTGCTACCTGTTCCATTCTTATTTGTCCCATCTTTTCACACCAACTATACAACTCTACGTTTGGCCTTGATAAGCTACTGTGAGATAAGGACAGATAAAAAAAAAAAAAAGCAGTACTAAAATAGACTATGTAACAAGTTCCTTTTTATGTGCAGTTTTGAAAGGTTACTCAGCAAAATGGCTAGTAAAGTAATAGAGATTCCTGCTGGTGCCAGAATTGACCTGCATTTGTTAATTTCAAGCCTCACGTGTGATTCAAAGGACTTAAGATTTCCATAAAAAATTCACAGTGAAAAGATTTTCACATTCTGTTGCACAGAAATATACAGTGATTTTTAGTGTGGTAATTGAAGATGGTTACATAGACACCCTATAGCAGGGGTCATCAACTGGAGGACTACAGTCCAGATGTGGACCTAGCAAAGTAGTTTAGCAGCTTAAACTAGACAATACTGTACCAGATCCAGACAGAATATGAAATAATTCCACTGGGCTGTAACACAATTTTTGTCACCACCACAATGGATTTGAAATGAAGCAATCAAGACGTGACTGAAGTGTACACTTTCAGCTTTAATTCAAGGGCTTAAACAAAAATATTGCATTAACCGTTTAGGAATTACAGCCATTTATTTATTTTTTATAGAGTACCTCTATTTTCACTTGCTGAAAAGTAATTGGACAATTGACTGATAAGCAGTTTCATGGCCATTTGTAGCCTGTTTCCTCACTGTTTCACGACAAGTTAAGGAGATAAAAGGTCTGAAGTTGATCCCAAGTGAATTTACATTAGGTAGCTATTCATGGGAACTCTCAATATGCAGTCCAAAGAGGAGTTGATGCAAGTGAAGAAGGCCATCATTAGGCTGAAAAAACAAAACAGACCTACCAGAGAGACAGCAGAACCTTTAGGTGTGGCCAAATCAACAATTTGGTACATTCTTTAAAAAAAACAAAAAAACAACACCCAACACCCAAAGTCAACCAGCAACACCCAAAGTCCTGGAAGATCACAAATACAACTGACGTGGATGAATGCAGAATTCATTGTTAAAGAAAAACCCCTTCACAACAACTAGCCATGTCAAGAACACTGGAAAAGGTAGACTTATGATTGTCAAAGTCTACAATCAAGAGACACCTTCATGAATGTAAATACAGACGCTTTACCTCAAGATGGAAACCACTGGTAACACTCAGGAACAGAAAGGCCAGATAAGACTTTGCTTTAAAAAAGCCTGACCAGTTCTGATGCAAGATTAACTTGTACCAGAATGTTGGGAAGAGAAGAGTATGGAGAAGGAAAGGAAGGGCTCATGTTTCTAAGCATACCACATCTTCTGTCAAACCTGTGGAGGCAGTGCCATGGTGTAGGACAATGGAACTGGGTTACAGAAAGGCAGATTGGAATTGGCAAAGAAATTCAGAGATGAGCCCTGCCGTTTTGGAGATGCTCTGATCCTGTCAACTAGCCATCACATTTTTTTTGACATGAACCACTGTGACTTCTGTATCAGATCCTTTGTTTCTAAAACAAGTCACAAGCATTTATGTAAATTATTTACCTGAAGGGAGCTTATTGAGAAAAGGAAGAGCTTTCAGACTTTCATAGATATTTTTAAATCTCATTTACCCATGCTGTTCTTATTAATGAAGTAACATCATTCATCCATTTTCTGTACCACTTATCCTACACAGTGTTGCTGGGAGCCTGGATCATATCCCAAGGCACTCGGGGCACGAGACACCCTGGATGGGGTGCCCACCTATTGCAGGGCACAATTGCACACACATTCACACACAGTGGACAATTTGGAAATGCCAATCAGCCTACAGGACATGTTTTTTGGACTGGGGGAGGAAACTGGAGTACCTAGATGAAACTCCTGAAGCACCCCTGGGGAGAACTTGCAAACTCCATGCACAGAGCAGGGCGAGAATTGAACCCCCAACCCTGGAGGTGCAAAGCAAACATGCTAACCACTAAGCCACCATACCCCCTATTAAAAAAATAGTCAGAGATGTTCTGTCCAATCATCTTTTTACAATGTTGAAAGATGATTGGACAGAAAAATATGTGTTTATTCTCTGCTGTTAGTTCAGCTGTTAAAGTCCATGGCTGTAGTTAAAAGTGGTAATGTAAAGCACCAGTGTGGAACAAAACAACCACTTCCAGTTGATGTGTCTTATTTATAGCCATGAACTAGTCATTAATGGTTGAGCATTAAAAAATATCTGTCGTTGCTTGGCTTGTGTGACATGGTGATTTTTCCCTGCTCGCCATTAACCATTACAAAAATGGCAATAAACTATTTAATCATCAAGAACCCATACTTTGCCATACCAGAAACAATTAAAGAAACACTTTTTTTTTTTTTAATGTAAAAAAAAATTTTTGGTTAAATCCTTATCCTTATGTCTAATGTTCATATGACCAACAGTTTTCTCTGTTGGTATATTTTGTAAATATCATCAACATTAAGATTATTTTGTAGTTAATGTGTAAAGTGTTAAATTTAGCATTGTGGTAATCTTTTTAGGTCAAAATGTTTTTTTCTCTTTTGGTTGAAAGTTTTTGACAGTTTTTGCTTGAAATATTTCAGTGACATATCTAATAATAATATTTAGCTGTATACTTGTCTAAAGTTATCTAGGTTGTATATACATTGATTTTCATCATATCATGTTAATGAACACAAGCTTTAAGAGTCTGGGAAGAGAGCTAAGATCATTTGCGATGGGAGAAAGGCAACAGGGCTTCCAGCTGGCATCAGCTAATATTGCAGAGTTCAAAACGCATGCACACATCATTCCACTTCCCTTTCAAAGGAAACTCAACATTGCATGAGCTTCATGCTGTGGGAAGCAACCTCGCGCTTGGCCAGTATCTGAATTCTGTGTAAAATCATGCCTATTTATAGGCCTGCTGTGGTCAGATGACGTGGCATTACGTGTGCCACGTGACTAAAAACAGTGCCTGTAAACCACGTCCTCAGTTCTTTTGTCTGCAGCGTAGTGATTGTCTGTGTGGACATGCCTAAAACTCTTCAATGCTCTCAATTTTCAAAAGAAAAAAAAATAAATAAAATATATATATATATATATATATATATATATATATATATATATATATATATATATATATATGTATATATATATATATATATATTTGTTTTTTCTTCTGTGGCTATCCTGTGCAAACAGAATGAGCTTTAGAGAGTTCAAAAAGTGGGTTACTCCCTGCTCTCATGTTATTACAAAGGGGGAGAGACATTTTTTGTGTGAAGTATTACAGAGTACTTTGTTTGGTATGGGAGTGAGGAAAAAAAGCTTGCTGTGTCGTGACTTCACTTCCGGCTCTCTCACTTCTCAGCTGAAGTGAGATGGATTTCAGGACCACATGACAAAATCAGGGGGGCTCGCTTTGCCATCCAAGCCATATTTTCTAGCCTCGGGTCACACAGTAGGGGCATCTCTTATCATCAGATGCCTCCCTCACGGTCTCTGGAGTGGCCCTCATCGAGTGGGGTATAAAAATCACCTAGAATGTGGGCCATACTCTTAGCACTGGAATTCTTCTCCTCAGTTGAGAGGTCATCATGTGTTGGACAATACAGCGGTGGTCTCATATATCAACCACCAGGGAGGATTATGTTGGTGCCCCTGGTTTAAGCAGGTTCAACTAATTCTTCTCTGATGAGGAAGAAGTTTTGTCAGTGAATGCAATGTACATTCCGGGCAACTGGAGGCAGGGGATGAGGCCCGGTGATTGGAGGCTCCATCCACAAGTGGGTGAGTCCATATGGTGGAGGTTCGGCCAAGCGGAAGTGGACATGTTCGCCTCCAAGGAGACAACATGCTGCCCGCTATGATTTTCCCTCACTCCTCCCGCACCAAAAAAAGGGTCAGGGCTGGATACCATGGTACACACATGGCAGAGGTCATGTCTGCATGCCTTTTCCCTGATTGTTCTGATCCCACAGGTTCTAGCGAGAGTTTGCGAAGATCGTGCTATGTTTGCTGCTAGTAGCAGACACAGCACGAATTGGCCTGCTTGAATTTGGTACTTGGAGGTAATATCTCTTCTGGATGGCACTCCCTGGGAGATTCCCATTCACAGGGATCTATTGTCTCAAGCCAGAAGGTTGATTTATCACCCTCGGTTGGAACTATGGAAACTGTGAGTCTGGCCCCTGAGGGGCACCAGCTCATAGATTCTGATCTCTCAACTGAGGTTGTAGAGACCATGTTAAACGCTAGAGCACCATCCACGAGGATGGTGCTTTTATTGTGGTGTGAGGAACATCAATGAGACCCAGTAACTGCGCAATAGCTTCAGTCCTGGAGTTCTTACAGGAATGATTGGCTCCTTCTACAATTAAGGTCTATGTGGCTGCCATTTCGGCCAGCCACACCCCTATTGATGAAGCCTCTGTGGGGCAACATCCTCTAACTTCGAGGCTTATGCATGGTGTCAGATGGCTGAGGTCCATCTGCAGACCATGCATACCTTCCTAGGACCTTCTGTGGTCTTGTAAGGTCTGTCAGGTGCCCCATTTCAGTGCTTAGAGTCAGCTTCAGTGAAGCTTTGACCCTAAATGTTGCACTTTTGACTGACCCTGACATCTCTGTTGCCACTTCCTGCCTTGATTTTGCCCCTGGATTAGCCAAGGCCTCCTTAATATCCTAGGCTGGATAATTCCTAAGTGCCTATGTCTGCTGCCCAGCTGGTAGTCTTGCAGGTTTTCTCTCCTCCTCCATTCCTCACACCGGAACCGGGAAGATTGCACCTACTGTGTCCAGTGAGGGCTCCTTTTACTTACGTCCAGTGTTCCAGCCAGTGGCGTAAGCTGGAGCAGTTGCTGGTCTACTTGGCAGTGACAGTAGAGGTGATGTTGCATCAAAGCAGCGCATCTCTATTTGAAGAGTGGAAGCAGTCTCTATTGCTTATGAGTCATGCTGTCTCGCTTCGCCTCTGGGCATAGGGGCTCATTCCACTAGGGGGGTTGCCTCCTCAAAGGCTTTATCTAACTGGTACACTTACTGGATGTGTGTGCTGCAGCAGGGTGGTCTACACCGCACACATTCATTATGTATCACAGATTTGTCCTTAAAAATGTGCATTCTTCATGCAGGATCAGGAAGCCTATCACACAGAATGCCGCAAGGCCAGTTTCTTAGAATTAAATACATTTGTTACACTTCCCAGAATATCCACCAGGTGGCACATGGACTCAAGTGCTCCCGCATATGGACCTCAGTGCCAAACTGAATCTCATGTAAGGATTGCTCCCTCTCTTATGTGGCTATAATTAATTATCATAAATATCATCATCTGTTTTAATTGGAACATATTCAGAACATTGAACGAATATTGTTAGCTCTTATGATAAATGAATTATCTTATTTTTGAAAGTGTACAGCATACCATAGGTCGCTAGTGCGTCTCTTGAGGCCAGGGGAGTGATGTATAGTTTGGCCTTATTGGCCAGCTCGTATATGGTTCTCAGAGATTGTATCTCTGCGGGACAGCATTCCCTCGAAGATTGCTGTTCACATGGATATATTGTCTCAAGCCAGAGGGTTGATTTTTTACCTTCGGCCGGAACTTTGGAAACTGTGGGTCTAGCCCCTGAGGGGCACCGGCTCAAGGTTGAAGAGACCATGTTAAATGCTAGGAACATCAGTGAGACCCAGTAAACTGCGCAATGGCTGCAGCTCTGCAGATCTTACAGGAATGTTTCTTGGCAAGATTGGCTTCATCTACAATTAGGGTCTACGTGGCCATTTCGGCTAGCCACGACCCTATTTATGGAGCCTCTGTGACAGGCCATACCCTTAGTATGATGGAGTGGGTATACTCATTCCCACAGCGTGAAGCTCACTCAACGTTGAGTTCCTTTGAAAGGGAACGTCTGTAACCCTGTTCCCTGAGAAGGGAATGAGACGTTGCGTAGCTTTGTCATACTGGGGTATGCCTGTAAATTGCGTTTGCGCTTCAGACAAAGAGAAGCTGAGGACGTGGTTTACAGGCACCGTTTTATAGTCACATAACGCGCATTATGCCACGTCACCTGAACACGGCAGGGCTATAAATAAGCATGATTTTTACACAGACTTCAGATACCGGCCATGCGTGAGAATGCTTCCCACAGCATGAAGCTAACGCAACATCTTAGGGAACAGGGTTACATGCTTAACCCAGACGATTCATAGTATGTTGATTGGCTCACCTTCCATTTTATTGGGGAGAAAAAGACTGCTCATTTGGCATATTTTTAGTAATAACACAAATTTATGTAGAGGTTGACAGGTCTGGTAATATAGCATAATCAGAGTAAGCATCACTCAGAATCGTGGCAGTGTAATATCATGTAGAGATGATTAAATCCTTATATCACACAAGCCTAGCTGTTGCCATTCAGCAACATTAGTTGCTTAAACAGACCTTTTTAAATAAGAATTTTTATGTAGCTGGACCTTCACAAAATTTGCAATAATTAATTCATTGTCTTTGCATGACTTTTCTCCATCCATTAGATCTACCTATATGATGGTAAGCCACAGGAGGTAGAGGGGCCGTGGAAGGGTCGTCTGTTGTGGAATGGCAGCAAAGACCTGCAGGACGTCTCCATCAGCATTTCCAATGTCTCACTGAATGACAGTGGCCTGTACGAGTGTGAGGTGCACCGCCAATTTTCCTTCAACTCATACAGCCCTTCCACGGAGAAGACCTTTGAGATTGAACTGGTGGTGCGGGAGAAAGGTAAGGAAGAGCACGCACTATTGTAGTCTAGTTTTATGAGTAGAATGACCATTTTTTGACCACTGTGGTGTTGACCATCTGATGATAACAATCTGATTATTTAGTTTTTGTCCCCAAAATAATATTTCAGATTTTAATGTCACCATGTAAGATTAGATATTTCATTAAATATGGCTTCACTTTTGCCCTTTTGTGTCTTTGTGTTTGTTCAAATAATAGTATGTTTTTGTTCTGTTTTTGTTACTACTTACTGCCTACTGCTTATTGGAAGGCAGTTATTTTCAGAGGATGAGTTTTATCTAACCAAGCTGTTACTACTCTTTCTATTTTAAGGGGTAATGTACAGACTCTGCCTTGTATACTATTCTGTGGATGCCTGCCTTGAGATTGCTAAATGCACAACATCTGACACTTCGAATATACTTTACACAATGTATATTTGTTTCTATTGACTCATGCCACCACAGTTGCATTATCTCTATCTGTGTCTTGATCACAGGTTTTTAAACACAGATAGAAATCCACAATGTTGTATTTAAGTGGTGGATTGTTTGTATTTTGTACACTAGTTAATAACATAACATACACACTGTACAACTCTACGAAGCTTTCACATTTCATGCATGCCATGTCATTTCATGCAGTGCACAAGCCAAGATGGCCATCACATATAAGTCTTAAAAAGGATGACAGCATATTAAATATTAAATATATAAATATTGATTAGCTATTGGTCAATATCGCAAGTGTTTTCTTTTCCAGATGCACTGCACTGCTTGTGATGCATCATTAAACCAACAGTTCTCAACTTTTTGTCTCCAAGCTAAACTTCTACTGTCTGATTAATGTAATTCGATATATATAAATTGTGTTTGATGTCTGTTGCACATCTTTGCTGTTCTGCTGAAGACGATAAAGCTGAGAAGTCTGGTGTCATATTATTCCACTCTCTGCACCTAATTCTTGCTCATTCTGACTGAGATGAATTTGTCATATCATTGATCTCTGTGTTTCAAAGAGATTTTCTACAGCATATTTGAGCATGGATTGTGTGCATGTGAATCACAATATGTATTAGTGTACATCCTGAGTTAAAGCCAACACAATATAGAAACAAGTAATGTTACCTGTGATTGCATCTTCCCAACTAAACAACTGCTATCGCTTAAAATCAATTGACAGAAAAAAATTTGCAATAGTATGATTCCTTGACAATATTTGCTCACTTCTACATATACCATACATAGATATGTATAAGTCTTTAACATTATATCTTGCATGCCATTTAATTAATACATTTTGTTCAAATTACTGTGGACATGTAGTATAAAAGAAAATGTTCAGTTCAATGAAATTTATCAAATAAGTTCAATTAAATTCAATTAAAGTTAGTTCCTCATATAAAATGAATAACTTCTGATCATTTCTGTTTACTCAAATTGGTATTCAACCATCTGCCTTAAGTATTAAAGTAGCTCTTACAGGCTTATTTGTCTTTCTTCAAGGCATTAAATGAGGAATACAACATGACAGAGTGTGCAGTTATAGGTAAATAATCAATGATCGGGTGGTATGATGTGGCCAGATGTAAAGCAGAGTTGCTGTTACCACCCTGAAGTTGATTATTTTCGAATGACAGCATATTACAAAGTGTTTAATTCTTCTTATACTAAAGCAGTTTCCTCATCATACATTTTATACATAAATAGTTACCGTACATTTAATGTTGTGGCTTGTCCACGAAACAATTTAGTTCTTGTTATCATTTAAATAGTCGTTCCCTCACTTCCTTTCCTCTTTTTAAAGTTGAAGACAAAAATTCATGCAACACACTACCTAAAGGAAGTATGGAACCCTAAGTGGCCATGCATTATTATTTCTTTCTTTCTTGTTTTCTCATGATCTCGACTTAATTTTCTCGTGATCTCGAGATAACAAAAGTTGTTTTCTTGTGATCTCGACTTTTTTTTTTCTGTGTCCTCGACATCGTCCCGAAGTCAGTGGGGTTTTTGAATGGGTTTTTGGTTAAATGCCTGAAATAAGGTCTGTGGTTAACACAATCTCATGAAATGTTCATGTTTTATACTACGACATAAAATATATCATTAATACTCCACTTGTGATTTTGTTAAGCTTTTACATGTCTTGAAAAAGACAGTTGCTTCCAAGTGGGTAAATGGGACTACAGAGGTTGTCGGGGACATTAAACATCATGACAACAGGAAATGTCATCTGCTACAGCATTGTTGTGTTTGTACTCACACTCTTGCAAACTATTCCAACTCAAACTTGTAGATTTATCAGTTTATAGTATTTTGCAATTGTAGTGTTTTTAAAAGTAAAGATTGAAAGAGTTGTCGGAAGCGTAGTGGTGGTGACGTTGAAGTCATGCAACATTAACTTTTTACTTCTTTGATAGTATTTAGGCCTCAAAATTCATAAAGTTTTGTTCTTTTGTGAAGATTATCTTGATTAGCATCACATGTAAGAATCATAAACATTTGTTGGTCACAAAGCTTATTTTCTGCAATAATCCAAATGCCAATGGAAAAATCCTATTGGCTTTTTGTCAACAGAACCAGGGTGATGCAAACTTCTGGGGTGGCCTACAAAAATATGCCATCCCTGCAGGATTGACGACTTCCACATTAGTGTCCGACACTTGAGAGGGGGCACCCCTCTCTCAATGTGGAGATAAAGTGCATCTGTACAGCAGGGAGTTATTAAATTTATGATGGCAAAGATGCCAATGTACATGTTCTATTCACAAGGCGCAAGATTTTCTCTGGATAAAATTACGTCATGAGAAAACTTTTGGTTATGTCAAGACCATGAAAAAAATAAGTTCACAAGAAAACAACTTTTCTCATATCGAGATCATGAGAAAATTAAGCCGTGATCTCGAGAAAACAACAAAGAAAAAAATTTGTAATGCATGGCCATTTAGGGCTTCGGTAAAGAATTGATGGCAAACATGCCACTCTTTAATTGAACCCTATAGCTTATAATCAGCTATCCAATCACTGTATTATTAAGTCACTAATCTGGTATTAATTTATGTTGTGTGCATGTTAGCAAGTGACGATCCCACAGCACTGTACTCAGAGATCATGATGTACGTTTTGCTGGTGTTCCTCACCTTCTGGCTGCTGGTTGAGATGATATACTGCTACAGAAAGATCTCCAAATCAGACGAGCAAGTGCAGGACAGTGTGTGAGTATCCAAAGAAGGCAGGATTTCTTTCCAAATTTCTGTATGTGTATCGGAAAACATTAGCTAGTACATTCAGATCCTAACCCTGATTTTAAATCAGGATCACATGGTAAGATAGTAAAGTACAGATATTTATGCTACATTTCACGTTGGGTGTGTGTCGTTAAGTTTTTACTGTCACATCTTACCCATTTGAATACCATTTTCAGGTAACTTTCTACCAGTCACCAATAGGCTGAGTACAAGTGGCTCACTTATACCACACTGTAGACTAATGATTGCATAGTTTAATTGGCTCATTCATCACTAGTTGCTGCTGTGGGAAGCTGTAGACTAGTTGGGCGGTGGCAGATGATACAGAAATGCAGAGAGATATTAAAGAAAGCAGACCATATGTTTCACAGTCAATGAAACCAGTTTTATAGTAAACTGCACATTGTACAAGACTATGCTGGGAATGGTCTGGGTTTTTCTTCTTCTTCTTCTTCTTTTGATTCAATTGAACATCATCACTTTGATATTATTTGATCAAGTTTAGAGTATAGAGGATTGTGCAAGATTTTTTTTTTTTAAAGAGAGGATTGTACAGGGCTTTTTTTTAATCTCATTCCCACCCACTCCTGGAAAAATTCCACCCCAGTTATTTCTCTTGCCCTTTTAAGCTAAAAATAATTTAAATAATGATTACCGAAGGAATTATGTCATGACCAGCCTTAAGCAAAAGAGTACATTCAGTGCCGCAGGTTGCATGACACTATCCACTCAGATATTTTAGAGTGATGTATGCTAGCTGACAGTCAATCCAGACTTATTTTTGGATGCTACTGAGGCTGGAGTTGGACATTTTAAAGAAAAAAAAAAGTCCCAGATGCGTCTGGAGACATAGCATCCTCCATCCTTTAAATAGGGCTTTGTTGATGGACAGGAGCTTCCATGCTGCACAGTCTCCGTTCCAGAATCAGCAAATTCATCTGAACCACCAGGTTAAACATTTTTTAAAGAATTGTGTACATCCTTATATAGTGTAATATACTTTTTGCTTCAACTATGTAAAAGACAACTAGTTGACTAGTCAACTACTTTTTTTTTAAATTCTGGTCATGCAAATGAATAGTCATGCAACCCATATAGTGGACATGTTATCAGAAATATAGGTTTAATTGTTAGTTTATTGCAAGTGCACAACATGGATGGAATATATACAATCAGCAGTAAAGACCAAAGCAAATGGCCTTAATAATCAACTAGTTATTATATTCAGACATTAGTGATGGCTTTCTAGTGTATTCTCTGTAATGAGCTGTTTCAATCCATGGACAACCGCTTAATGGACGCACATAAACAAACCCACACACACACAGAGCTAATGCATCCATCCACGGTGGTCTATAGGTGCATTAGTGAACCCTAATCAAATCAGCTTTGTAGTGCAGGCAGGAAATTGCTGGACCCTCTCCAGGCTGATCTCTTATAATCAGATTGTGATATTTATCCCTCCCCTATTGCCATTTGACACAGTCCAAGACCATTGTAAACCCTTATAACACTTTTCGTTCCATTATTGAGAGGTTTCAACTGTCATTGCCTGATGTTTGTGTTTCTATAACTGTTTTCTATTCCTCTTTTCTATCCATGGATGCTGGAGGTGAAAGAAAGGAGAAACAGGATCCTAAAAATGTCCACCATTTTTTGATTGAATATTTGCACTGATGTGTAGCTCTTTAGAAAATCCTACATTTGACGGTGCAGTAAAGCTGCACCCTCTTAGATTTTGCTTCTTTTTTTGTACCCATTTGTCTACAGGACAGACTACCTAGCCATTCCCTCTGAAAATAAAGAGAACCCGCCGGGTCCTGCAGTAACGGAATAAAACTGGTTGTCTCACACACAATACGGTATTTTAAATTTACCTCTCGCTCAGTCATGTCATCTAACCCTCATCTACTCATCGTGTGTGGCTCACCCTCCCCAGCTCTTTCTTGTCCCTCTATCAGTCTGATCTGTTCTGACAAGTTCTTGTCCTGAAAACCATCCGTATCTTCTCATATCTGTCCACTCAAAGGATTTCTACTTTCTCTCTAAAACCTATTCCTTTAAACTACATACTAATCATTTCTTTCAGGCACTAGATGTTAGGTGAAGCACTGTCCAATAACAGCACTCAAGATTGTAGAGACCATAGGATGCCAGATGTTTGTGTATGGAATGTTGCTATCAGTTGCTATGTGGGAATGAGATAGTCCTTGCTGCAGAATCATCCAGGGGGTGAAGCTGGAAATGATCCAACTCCTCCTATAAGCCTAACCCGTAACCCAAAAGATGGTGTACTACACAGAACAAACACACTTATCCAATCTAAAACACACTGAGTTGTCTCCATGCCCTGGACATTTGGAGGAGCTGGAGGAGCCAAACAGGATATTTGACCGTTTCAAACTGAGAGACTCAATAGTGACACATGGTGGTCTGGCTTAGTTGTGTTAGTGACATGAGATTTGTTAATCAGATTTGTAGCCGAGTGATTAGATATGCCTACCCTGGAACAGTCTAGAAACATGGAATGGGTCCCTGAACAGTGTCCATTTTGCTCTGTGGGGAATTCATTTAACTCAGTGGAACATAACATTATTGATTGTAACTCTGGAGTTATCCTTTCCTCTGATGGCTTTTAGTTACATGGATAATATATTCTCTAGTGCATTATATCAAATGAATTATTAATGCACAGTAATCCTAATGTTTTTCTCTTTCAGGTTCTGACGAATCCTTATGGCTTAAAAAGAGGCTGATCTTTGCAGGGACATTGCCAGCGTGCGAGAAGCACTGACATTACACGAAACCTGACGAAACAAATCCCTGTCATCTTGCTCTAGTAACAAGAAGCAAATTCTCCACTGCTTAATTATCGCCCCTGTCTTTCTCTCAGTGAACTTGACAATTACACTAGAGAGTAACACTAGAGCAAAACGGGGTCATGTTCGTGTTTTCACTATTTTTGCCTTAGAGAAGATTCAACATTCTGAGCAGCAACCAGAAATAAAAAGCTAGTACACTGCCTATTTACAAATGTATTTGCTTGATGTTCAACATACTCAGAAAACCTTTCATGTTATTTGATAGAGTCGTGTTCTTACCGTTTTGATAGAACAAAATCGATTTTTGAAAATGTACTCCAACATCTTTTAATCTGTTCTTTTAAAAAAGGATTGCATTACATCTTAGCTTTCAGGGTTGCGTTAGAGCAGGCTATTTTTGCTCTGTCAGGTTCAAAACTGAGTCTCTGAGAGTGTCTGAGATAATTGTTGTAGTCATCTCAGCTCATATGATAGCTTATACATAACATTATGCTTTTGTGTGCGAATTAACTGACCTGTGTTTACACCCTACATGTGGATCATGCCTCTCAAAGAATTATTTTTCTGGTCATGAGATTCTGAAATTGAGATTGTGTACATATAACGTGACGTATGTGACAAACTGCATAAGTCCCTTTAGAGCCTTTATATCAACAATGGTAATGTTTACTGTAAGCATGTTGAAGTCACTTTTAGTGATTATTGCTCAGTAAAACACTGTAGTGACTTCAGGAACCTTTACTCTGTAATCACTGCTAATCTTACAGTTACTGTGGACAAGTTGTGTGTTGTACTGTGTTTCTCTCTAGATTATGAGCAGTTTGGGTTTTTTTCAATCAAATGTTTACAAGAGGACTCACGAACTATTCGCATAAACTATTAACAATCTCTCTAGACATGAATACCAATCAGTGTGGCTGTCCGAACATAACATGCTGTAATTAACTAGTGAATGCAACACTGGTTCCTATAGACTAATTTTACAATTATGGCAATGTGAAAATGACTGTGTATCTGCACTTTATCTCCTCTGGAACTGTTAATGCTTTTTACTGTCTTTTATATTAATACACTGTCAGTACAAGAAGACAAATGTGACATGTTTTCTTGCCCTTTCCAGGAAGAGCTGTATATCTCTTGTGAAAGCTTGCCATTTATTATTAAAGCGAAACTGTGTATTCTGAAAGATCTTGGCCCTCCAGTGTGATTACTTTGATGATTATGTATTTTAAAAATGTAAACAGAGAAGTAAAATATTAAAGTTAAAGCCATTAAGGTTACATCAGAGAAGTTCAGAACAGTAGGTCAAATACCTGACACGGCCAATAAATCACTCACATTTGATAATTGAACTCATCTAGTGTGTGATGTAACCAGTCATATTACACTTATATTAATGTTTGAGCCTATTCAGAATCCCATAAATTTTACTCTATCCCATAATCCCATAATGTCTAATCAATCCACATGCTCAGTTTGTAAACAGAATTGACATACTCGCCTGCTCAGTTCATAGTGCTGTGTAGATGTGCCATCTACTGCTCATAATACACACAGACTAATTCTCTGGAGGAATTTAAAGTCAATCGCAAGCCTTTTTTTTCTTTTTTTTTTTGCTTGTTTGTTTGTTTGTTTGTTTTACATTAGTGAAGAACCTATGCAACAGGTATGTGCCAATATAATCATTATGGAAGTGATTCTTATTTAAAGATAGATTCCTGGGAACTTCAGAAATAAATACAATGAAGTAACCGTCACAAGTTATTTAAACCCTCTGGCTGTAAGATTTGTGTAGAAAAATGCTACTGCAAGCTACATATTGTAGACTTTACACCCCTTGAACATTTCCATAGTTTATATTATTAAAGTCTGGAAACGAAATGTATTTATTTGGGATTATATATCATGAATGAAAGTAGATGAAAACCATCAACTTAGTTAGCAAAATTAGAATTCCACTTGAGTGGAATTAAAGTTCGATATATTTTTTATAGGTTTAATTGCTAGTTTATTGCAAGTGCATAACATGGAAGGAATACACACACACACACACACACACACACACACACACCAATTAGCTATAACATTAAAACAACTGACAGGTGAAGTGAATAACATTGATTATCTTATTACAATGGTGCCTGTCAAGGGGTGGGATACAGTATATTCGGCAGCAAGTGAACAGTCAGTTCTCAGAGTTGATGTGTTGGAAGCAGGAAAAATGGGCAAGAGTAAGGATCTGAGGGACTTTGACCAGGGTCAAATTGTGATGTGTGAAAGCATCTCCAAAACAGCAGGTCTTGTGGAGTGTTCCCAGTATGCAGTGGTTATTACCTACCAAAAGAGGCCCAAGGAAGGACCGCTCATGAATCGCGACAGGTTCAAGGAACCCCAAGGCTCATTGATGCACATGGGGAGCGATGGCTGGTCTGATCACATAGAAGAGCTACTGTAGCACAAATTGCTGAAAAAGGTTCATGCTGGCAAGGATAGAAATATAGAAAGGCAGTGTATTGCAGCATTAAAGCTATTCACAGGGCACAGTCACTTCACAATTCTGGGCTTTACAATAGAGTGACAAGTCATATAAAATCCTGTTTAAAGTGTGTGTGCCAAAAGGCATGTTGGAAACTCCACGAACAGATGGAACAAGGCTCTCTAGTCTGATGAAGGCAAAATGTAACTTTTTTACCTCGGCACAAAGTGGAAACAAAATATTTGTCTACAATTAGTGGAAACTCAAAACAGCTAATCGATGTAAGAACACCATCTCTAAAGTGAAGCATGGTGGTGGAGCTTTGTGTTGAATGTTGCTCTTGGCAGCTTAATTGCTTCTCTGACTAACGTCCACTAGCCAGAGTCGCAGTTGTGCATATGTTTCAGTAATGGATTTAATGATGATCTGTGGGATGAGATATGTTTGCAATATCTCATTGTATAAATGATATAAATTGACTCTTTTACGCAAAAAAAAAAAAAAAAACTGTTAAAAGTGTCCACATTGGTATCAGGATCATATTCTTAGTATTGAATTGATAAGAAACTCCAGTTGTAGGGCTGCAGGGCTTGTGGCATCCTTTAGGACATATTTTAAATGATTCTGGTACCTCCTGTATCAGAACATTACTGCAAACCACTAGATGGCAGTAGTCCCTTTCAGACAGAAGTGATCTATTTGGTGGCTGTTTTTTTTTTTTTTTTTCTCATAAGATCTTTTTGTAGAAAGAGTACTTAATTAATTTCCTCAGAAACCATTGTCTCTTTTGAATAAATGCTGCATAGTTATGTCAATTACAGTATATCAAAGTAGACCACTAAATAATGCTTCAGCCCTGAAGAGCATAGCCTACTGAGGAATAATGGGATCATAACAGTAAATACAAAACACATGAATGCAATGTTGCAGTTTTCTGATAAGACAGCATGACTGTGGTGACGTTTCCTGCATTGACACATTGCCAGCTCAAGGGTGGAAATAAATGCAGGTGGAGAAGCTAAACAAAGATTAGCTACTGCTTAGGGGGAATGTTGGTACTAATCTTCAAGGTGCATAGTGCACTCTCTTCAAAACTTTTTTTTAATCCTTAGACAGTCTCAGTCAGCTCACTTTATCACATGTCCAAGTGATAATGAAAACAGCACGATAGGGACAGTGTTCCATTCATTAACAGCTTTTCATCTCTCTGCTGACAATCCGCTAGAGACATTTTCAGAGCAACTGAAACCTGAGGAACTCAAGGACTTGGTTTGAATACATCGTAACGGTGTTATAATGAGAGCAGTATAAGATGCTTACATAAACAGGTTAAAATATTTTGTTTTGTTTTTTTTAAAAGGTTTTGTTGTTAACACAGGTGGATTACTTTGGACTTTAACGGAACAAAGTGCAACACCACCGATGATCATAAGGAAAATACACAGAGCGATATGATGAAGCAAGGCTGAGACTGATTTCTTTCCAGCCCACACTGTAGATTCATGAAGCCTATTCGTGACTGTTGTGTGTGGTGATTACATAGAGTGAAACTCCCCCTAGATTTGAACACCATTTGGGCTGTTTTATTGTTTTATTCACTAACACATCATTAGTAGTGATTGAGAAGTTGCATGTGAAGTACAGTCGCAGGTGTAATGAACATGAATGTGGTGGATTGTTTACTCAATCATCCTTTTTACCCCTAAAAATCCATTTGGAGGAGAAACTGAAAGTAGACAGACGAAGCACACATTGTCCAAGTACAAATTACACATTTAAGGACAGATAACTGAACCGTAGGTTAAGTGTTTTTTTTTTGTTTGTTTGTTTTTTTGCTTTCAGAGGAAACACAGCATGAACCCAGAAGGACATTACAGACTTGAAAGACTTAAAAGAAATTAGAAATCACAAACACAGCTGCTTATCTGTGTGTGTGTGTGTGTGTGTGTGTGTGTGTGTGTGTGTGTGTGTGTGTGTGCGCCTCACATCATTCTTATTACACAACCAGGACCTTGTGATATACTGCATGGCTCAACCCTGAATAGTTTCACTGTCAAACTGTTCATAGATATTAGATATAACACAACAGTTAGTTTCGGTCCACTAATTTGATTGGATGAGAGGCTTTCCAAGAGTGTTTATATTTAGTATAACTGCACTGGGACATTTCACCATTTGTATCACTCCGCTCCTCTGTGCAATACCACATAAAATTGCACTTCCTAGTTTGAAACCGTTACTACAGTAGTGTTAGTGACGTCATCAGTGCACATGGCAAGTGATACTTTTCAGGAAAAGAATTTTTCCTGAAAAGTTCAAATATGAAAGCATGTCAGATGAAAATGAAAAGGAAGAAGGGAGACCAATTTTACCAAGGGCGCCTTTAACGCAAATGCACAAATCACTGTGAGCTAGTTAACTAGCAAGCTGACGTGCTGTAAAGTGAGTGTGGCTTCTTCGGGATCTATTTCCACTTCCGGAGCAAAAATAAACAGAACTTTTGGCCATACTCTATATTAATTTCTTGTTTGTAGAACTGTTCTATAAAAGCAATATCACGCTCACAATTGTGCGGTTATACTGAATATTGGCAGGGATGTGATTAGCTATGGTGGTCTGTGGGCTCGTGCCTATGGCCAAATCACAGCTGTGCTGATATTCAGTTTAACAGCACTCTTCCTCGTGTGATATTGCTTAATTTACAAAATATGTCTGTAATTAATTAATTACACACACATACACATGCGGTACACATGCAGGTTGTGGAAACTAATATAGCCTAAAAGAATTCAAATAGCTTACTCAAATATAATACTAATAATGAGCTGAATCCAAAAACCTAACCATAAATCAGGCATTGCAGAATCATAACTACATGCTGCTGCCCCTTTTGCTTAAAATTAATGAGTTTTTTTGACCGTGGAAAAAATAGAAGCACACATATAGTTTGATTTTATAGTCTACACAAAAAATGATGAATGCAGATTATTATATTAAGGATCCTTGAGACCTTTTTCATGTAAGAATGAAACTTACTTAAAAATTCTATAATTGAATTCGTTGCACCATTTGCCTGAAATAAAGGCTTGGTGGTTCTAGCCGCACTATTACCTTCATTTGTTTGGGTGGCACACATATAATAATTATACACACAATCATTCCCCTCCGGTGAATAGCAGCCAAAGTAAATAATCTGTAGTGTTTGTGGCCGATAAGAGAAGGGAAATGGATGCTTTCATATCCGTTGCACAGCGTGCTGGCTGAAAATCTCCAATTATCAGACATTACCAGTAGCCAATCCACTGTCAAAAAAAAGAGCTGAAAACTGTGTATGCATGACATTCCGTGAGGCTTGATGTATGTGGTCAATGCTCTGTGCAAGGGATTTGTGAAAGTCTGAAGTGAATTAATCATGGGAAAGTGTGCAAATATGAATGTTACAGTGCATGGAAGTTAAGCATAATATTGATTTTAAAGCATTTTTTCATATCAGGTCATTTTTAACAGCACGTGTCTGGCAACCCTGTGGTTTTCACCTACCAGGGAACTAAAGTGATTATGCTCAAAGTATTTGGTCAAATTACGCTTTTTGTCTCAGGAGGATGTTCTATATTTGTCTGTGAGGATCAAAATATTGCAGTACGCACCTCTGAGAAGACTTGTACTATTATTAATTATTATTTTTATAATTGAAAAATATGATTGGAAAAAGATCTGATGTTTTTCTAATCTTCAACTGTCCAGTTTCGGTGAGTCTGTGCACATGACAGCCTCAGACTCTTGTTCTTTGCTGACAGGAGTTGAACCTGATGGGGTCTTCTACTGTTGTATCCCATCCAAATCAAGGTTTGATGTGTTGTGCGGTCTGAGATGCCTTTCTGTTCACCGCGGTTGTAAAGCGTGATTATTTGAGTTACTATAGACTTCCTGCAGCTCAAACCACTATAGTCATTCTACTCTGATCTTTTTCATCAACAAGGTGTTTCAGCCCACAGACCCTCACCATACATGATGTACAACAACCATGCCACAGTTAAAGTCACTTAACTCACACTTTTTCTTCATTCTGATGTTCGATGTGAACATTAACTGACGCTCTTGACCTGTATCTGTATGATTTTGCATTGCGCTGCTGCCACATGATTGGCTGATTAGATAACTGCATAAATATGCGGGTGTACAGGTGTTCCTAATAAAGTTGGCAGTGAGTGTACACTACCGGTCAAAAGTTTGGAGACACTTGACTGAAATGTCTCTCATGATCTTAAAAAGCTTTTGATCTGAAGGTGTATGATTAAATGTTTGAAATCGGTGTTGTAGACAAAAAATATAATCATGCCAACATATTCATTTCTTTCATTCGAAAACTAGCATTTTATTTACAAAAATATATTTTTTAAAAGGATGACTTGGAGTGAAATTTTCCGAAAAGTAAATGCCTGTGAGATCATGTGAATAATCTGTGATTTAAAAAAAAAACCTACATGTGAAAAATTAAGTGAATCGTGCATAAAAATGTGTCTATGTCCCATTTGTCCTATGTGAAGTTCTTGTGAGCTTTCTGTAAGGGGTGTGCTTGAGTGAGGGCTTTATTTTGTTGTTTTTCTTTCTGTTATACTATTAATTAAAATATTGCTCTAAATATTAAACCTGAATAATCTTTTTTTCTTCAAAATCACCAATAGAAAAGTGTTATTATTGTCTAATTGTGATAAATAGCTTTTCCTAAGCCTTCAAAAAGTAACTGTTGATGGCTAACTGCAGCAAGAGACCTAGCGAAAGAAGATGATTGTTTAGTGTATTATGCAGAGTTACACATTTGCATTTTGCTCATTTTTGCTGATGCGTTTATCTAAATCAACATACAACTCAGACAGGGATTTGAAATACATAAATATGAGTTTAAGACCCATGCAAACAGTTATGAAAAACATTATATCCATTTAGATCATTGTGCTGATGGTCTCTTGTTAATCTGTTAGAGCTGGATAAGGAAGCAAGGACATCAGCTCAAATAAAGTAGCTGATAGACAAAGAGACTTCAGTAGGGTTAATAACAGTGTACAGGCTAAAGTAGTGACAAAATCAGGGACTTTAAGACTTGTCACTCCACATTGTTGGATGCTAAGATGGCTTTATGGCTCAGAACATAGACAAACCTGGGTTTCCAGAAAGCCATGGATAGCAAGTTTAAACACGGGATATCTTTGGGATTTTGAAGAGTCCACTGAAGCTGAAAGAGAGGGTGAGGGATACAATGGATTCAGTTGTTTTAGACTCTGAGTCATTCTGCTGCTGGAGGAGACTTGCTTTATTCATGTGAATTACCATTACCAGGAGGTAATTATCATTATAAAGTGTTTTATTTTGCGTTTTCCAAAAAATCTAACTCAATATCCTGAAGTTAACGCAGGCAATTCTAAACTCACTATGCAGGAAATGGTCAAAGCCAGTAATTACACTGCAGGGCTGAGGATAATAAACCAGGCAACATTGCAGGAGAAGTAGAATCAGAAACATGGCTGAAACATAGAGGAAAATTGGGATCGATGCAAATGAGAATGTACGACACTGTTAAAAAAAGTGCAAATGTCAAAAACTAGACCTGACAAGTGATATAAGTGTGGATAGGAGGTGGTAAAACGAAGAAAGAGTAAAAAATGCAAATAGAATCATTCAAAGGCAGAAATGATGTGTTTATTACACTGTTTGCTCACTCATCTTTAATAGCATTTTTTATGGCCGTATCAGATGGAAATATTGACTTATTGCTAATACTTTTTCAGCAAAGGAGGAATTATAGGAACTGGCAACTTTAAACGGCAATAATTGAAAACAGTGCGTCCTATAATTGGTCTGAAATCTAAGCTGAGGAACCATACGGTGAAAACAGCTGCGTTTTTACTCACCCTTCATTTTGTGGAGTCTGATAACAGTAATCCAGGATAACAGACATGTGATAGCAGTTTTTGTGTGTATGTTGAAACTTCAATAGTTTTTCATTGTCCTGCTGGAAGATCCAACCACTGCCCATTTCAAGCTTTCTGGCAGAGGAAGTCAGGTTTTCATTTGATATCTGTTGATATTTGAAAGAGTCAGTAATGCCACTCGTTTTTCACATGTTCTGCATGGGTTTCCTCCAGGTACTCCAGTTTCATCCCACCCCTTAAAAACATGCTAGTGAATGGATTAGCTATGCTAAAGTTCCCCTAGGTGAAAAACAGAAGTGGCAACCCTGGTCTTAGGCTATACTGTACAGGTACATCATGAACATAGTGGCTTTTCTCACATAAGACATTAAACAGGACTTTTATGCCATTCTGTTTAATTTAAGCACTTAGTACAAATTAGTATATTCATTAACACCAATTAGTAATCAAAGCATATTCATTTTTTAATACCCACCACGCTGTTTCTTGTTCTTACATAAGAGGCTTTATTCAGGGTTTCATTTCCTAACAGATGTTCTTTGTTATTGAACTTCTCCTGAGCTTTTCCTCTTTAGTTCTGAGCTCTTTGACGTTTTTTGGTTGACCATATCCACAACTTCACACCGGCTTTTAAACCACGATTTACACCTCACGCATTTTGTAACCAATCCCAGGTGCATTCTGTGTGTGTTTGTGTGTGTGTGTGTGTGTGTGTGTGTGTGTGATGATGATGATGATGATGATGAGCTATAGACAGAGTAAATTGAATTTTATTTTCAGCTGTGTTTTCTGTGCTCCCATGAGTCCAAGTATTTTTGAGTGTCAGAACAATTCTCTTCAAACCTCTCAGTCAAACCCTCAGTAAAAATAAAGAAAGCAGCACAGCCTTAGTGACAGCATTGGAGTTACGAGACAAGGGATGAATCCAGATGAGTTAGCTGTCATCTGAAGAGTACAGGCCTTAACTGGTGAACGTCCCCTGAATTCCAGTATCCTTGACTCAATATTTTTAAACTGCGAAGGCTGGGGTTGGGGCTGGAGGGTGTGTGTGTGATATCTGATATGTGAACGCAGTCTAACAGAGATCCACAATCTCCTGCTGTTCCTGCCACCTTGCTGTGGAAAACTGTTTTTCCCATTAAACTGCTGTGTTAAAGTTTTAGAAGGACAGATGTATAGCAGCACAGGGTGTTTTTTTGTTCTTTACCTCTCACTATCAGGTAGTCATTAAGCATGATGGATGACTGCTCAGATGATTGAAATTAAGGGACACAGCAATATTTCCATTATTTCAGCTTCTTTCACAAGTGTCAGTGGCTGAATTGGCTTAAAGAATGTTCTGTAATTCCCTTCATGTGCCATTTGGCAGATGTGATTATTAATTATTAAAAAAATATATATTTATATTTTCCAGTATGAGAGCTATGTCTAAGCACTTTGATCTCCTGGTGCATGTGTGCCATTTTGTAATCTTTGGCTCATTGCAAGTGTAAAAATATTACAACCACAGTAACATCTCTCACAGTTGCCTAGGTAACATTTTAGTAGTATTAAAGTAGCAATGCTTGTGTTGTACAAACAATAAGACATGTAATATCAACATATATTAGGAAAAGCACTCATACATACACATGCATGCCACTGACAAGCGTAACAATTCAAACCCCTGAGTTTCCCACTCAAGCTCATTTACTCATATCGATAATCTCATTCATGTGTATTTAAAATCCAGGCTAGCTCTGATTAGAGTATGCTTTAAACAAAAAGAACATTAACACAACAGGCTTGTCAGCAGCATTGGTAATGAATGTTGAAGGAGCAGCGCGGACTGAAGCACGCACTGACGTCTTTGCTCTATTATTAGTGTAATGAACACCTGGTCATCAGTACAGTGCTAAATCAGTCACGGTACTGCTGCAACAGGTCAGGACTGCAGCGTTGACACATCCAACACACCTACAGCTGTTTCTTTGGGAAGACAGGAAGATTTAAAGCAAAATTTTATTTGATGAATGCGGAAACCTTTGAAAAGGAGACTTATAGGAGACAATAAAATAACAATAATAATAATAATAATAATAATAATAATAATAATAATAATTATTATTATTATTATTATTATTATTATTATTAATAGTAGTAGTAGTAGCAGTAGTAGTAGTAGTAGTAGTAGTAGTTGTAATAGTAGTAGCAGAAGTAGTATTGGTACAGTAATTCTTCTTCATGCACATGTGGCTTTCCGCTGGTTTTCTCCTTGTGTCCACATGGATGTTCCAGTTTCCTCCAAAAACATGTTTGTATCTAGCTTTAAATTGCCCCCTATGTGTGTTCCTGACTCATATCAATGTTTCTGGGATAGTCGCTGGAACCACCACAACCCTAACCAGGAAAAAGAACTTACAGAAGATGATGAAATAATAAGAAGAAGAAGAGGAAGAAGAAGAAGAAGAAGAAAATACTAATTGTAGTAGTAGTAGTAGTAATAAAAATAATAATAATAATGATAATACTTCGGTTTCCTCCTCCAGTCCAAAGACATGCATGGTAGGTTGATTGCTATGTCCAAAGTGTCCGTAGTGTATGAATGGGTGTGTGAATGTGTATGTGAGTGTGCCCTGCGATGGATTGGCACCCTGTCCAGGGTGTACCCCGCCTTGTGCCCGATGCTCCCTGGGATAGGCTCCAGGTTTCCCATGACCCTGAAGGAGGGATAAGCGGTATAGAAGATGGATGGATGGATGGATGGATGGAAGGATGGATAATATTCATCATCATCATGATCAAATTAGCATACTTAACAATATCTCTCTCTCTCTCTCACTCATTCGCGCTCTCTCTGTTGAGCTACACATGCTACTCCTGAGATACCAGTGATCATGACCCCTTCTGCCCTTTGGACCTGCCTGATCCATCCTGATGCCCTACATCTGGTTGGAGTTCTCATCAGTTGGAAATCAATCACACGTACAGCCTAAAGATACATGAGATTACTGAGGATGGTACCACTTAAAAACCATGAAGATGCCTTTGGACTGCAATTGATATGAACAGTTTTGCTACTATGGCTTAGGACTACAGTTGCTATGATAGCTTTAGGACTGCAATTGCCACAAACACTTTTGCACTTAAGTCTCCATCAGTGAAAAGTTGATAACCACCACTCAATAGATGTGTGGCTCCTGCTTGATCCGAATGAAAACCTGCACCCACACTGACCCGTGTAATGCCCTGATGGTGGAAATGGGTATTTTCAATGCTTGTGCTATTTTCTTATAGCCACTTCCCAGTTTGTGAAACTCCACAACCTTTTGCTGCACATCACAGCTATATTCCTTGGTCTTACCCATTTTTATGAATGACTATGGGATTTTTGGCTTACGTGTACCCTGTGAAACGGGAAGTCATGGTTGAACAAATACCTGTTCCTAGTCACACAGGTGTACAACAAAAAAAGTGAAATAGCAGTGGGAATATACTTCAAATATGTTTTTCTAATATGAATTCATAGGGGTCCAATAATTGTTGCACACCTATATTTAACAAAGATATATTTTTTATAAACATGTGTTGTGTTTGCAATTGTTTGATATCCATGAAAGCAGAGAATTTTTGTGATTTTTTTTTTAAACAAAATATCAAAGGGTTAAACAATAAAGACAATTGTTCACAGCCTTCTTTGTTCATATTTACCAAGGGTACCAATATTAGTGGAGGGCTCTGTATAGTGCTTTTATTTATTTATTTTTTAAACAAAAAAACAACAACAAAAAAAAACAATGGCACTTTCAAATTACAATTGGGTAAAAATAGGTTTTACACTAAGGAAGTTGAAAATCTTGGGAGATAAAGTAAGTTTTGCCATGAGTCCTAAAAAAGGGAGAAAGGTTCTGGGGGATGGCATGTCAATGTCTGATGGTATTGAAAGATCTATATACTGCTGCACTGTCGGAGGGCTTGTATTCAATTTCAGTTTCAAGTGCTCTCTACAGTATATAAGCATAGAAGGGACTTGGTTACTCTGCCTCCCTGCATTCTTAAATATTTCCTAAATGAGGCAGCCAAGGGACCTCAGGGAGGCAAAAGCTCTACCTGAATGAATCCTTTGAAGTGAGGTCAGTATCAAAGGAGCGATGCAACATTTGAAGAAGTTGTGAATAACCTTAAATCAATAACAACCAAGGATTCTTATGCCATAGACTTGCATTTACCAATATAATTTCATGAAGGAGAGGCTTGAGATGTGATAGTTTGAGGGACTTCTGCAAACTGTTAATGTTATATAACGGTTGTGTGTCAGGTTTGTGGGTTATTTATTGTGTGTGTGTGTGTGTGTGTGTGTGTGTGTGTAGGTGGGTGTGTACCTGACAAATAAAAAAGTTCACCTATAGAAAACCACAAAATTTGTTCACCTTTCGTTGCTTCTGCCTTCTCGCAGGGATATTTACATATTTAATTATTACACTTGTGCAACCTAAGCAACTTTTTACATCAAATGAAAACATTAAGCCTATTAATGGTTTAATGCAGTCACTGTCTAGCAGCACTGTCCCAAGACTCTCAGTCTGTGCTCATCTGCATATACTGTGTAAAGCAGCGAAAACAGATAAGAGTGTATCGAATACTTTTCTACAGTAGATTTGGTTGAATTATTCATCATAATCCACACCCTAGAAATGGTTTCTTATAATGATGTGGAAATAGGAAGACTGACAATAATTTATTTTGACAACCAGGTGACAGCGAGAGAGTGCTATCATTTTCTCTGAAAATGATGAAGTGCAGAGTAACAACAACACTCTTTAAAGTAGAAGCTCTCTTAAACTTTATTAAACATGTACAACAGTTAGTTCTGGTCTTCTAATTTGATTGGTCGAGGGACGTTCCAAGAGTGCTAATATTTATGTTAGGTTAAACTTCAACTCGGACTCCATTTCCCAGGATACATAGCAGCCTACAAACATGGCCGCCCCGAACTCCACTCCACTGCGGGTCACCTGCAGCAGCAAGATTTTTCTTTGTGCCCAAGAAGGCGAGGACCTCAGACCATGTATTGACTATCGGGGCCTCAACCAGGCTTCTGTCAAGTACCCATATCCCCTTCCACTAGTCCCCTCAGCCCTGGAACAGCTAAGAAACGCCAAATACTTCACCAAATAAGTTGGATCTTCGTAGTACATACAACTTGGTGAGGACACAGGAAGGAGATGAGTACCGCGTTCAGTACTGCTACCGGCGACTATGAGTATCTTGTCATGCCATATGGGCTCTCTAATGCCCCCTCAGTCTTCCAGTGTCTCATAAATGATGTGCTGAGAGACATGCTGGGATATTCCGTGATTGCATACATTGATGGCATTCTCATTTACTCTCCTACCTCTGAGACCCATGTTGACCACGTTTTTCAAGTTCTGAAAAGGCTTCTGGACCACCAGCTCTACCTCAAGGGGGAGAAGTGTGAGTTCCACCAGTGAACCATCTCATTTCTGGGATACATTATCAGTCCTGAAGGGGTGTCTATGGATGAGACCAAGGTAGCAGCAGTGGCATAATGGCCCACTCCTTCTTTTGTCAAGGAGTTACAACGTTTCCTTGGTTTCACCAATTTCTATTGGTGCTTCATTTGTGGCTTCAGCTCCATTGCTCTCCTCCTCATGTCCCTCCTACAAGGAGGTCCCAGAAGCCTGAAATGGATTCCTGATGCAGCACAAGCCATGTCCCAGCTGAAAGCAGCCTTCACCATGGCCAGTGGCAGTTGGACCAGGTTCTGGCTCGGGTTCCTTGCAGCCAGACAAACTCTTTGTCCCAAGCTCAGGACAGACCCAGCTAATCACGTGGTGTCACACTTCCACAGGCACGGGGCACCCAGGGGTCCATCACAACTACCACCTGATGAGGGGCAAGTACTGGTGGCCCCGTATGTTCCATGATATCCACCAAGCGGTGACCTCATGCAACACCTGTGCCCAGGACAAAGTTCCCAGAACCCTGACAGCAGGCAAACTTATGCCGTTGCCCACACCCCAGCGACCCTGATCACACATTTCATTAGAATTCATCACAGACCTACCTATCTCCTCTGGTAACAGCACCATCCTAGTAGTCATAGATCAGTTCTCCAAGTCACTGCGCTTCATCCACCTTCCCAGCCTACCCTCAGCCTTTTACCACTGCAGAACTAATGTTCACCTATGTATTCCAGTACTTTGTCATTCCTGAAGATATTGTGAGTGAACGGGTCCCCAGTTTTCCTCCAGGATGGGGGCCGGCTTCATTGAAAAACTAGGAGTAACAGTTAGCCTCACCTCTGGGTACCACCCGTAGTCCAATGGGCAGATAGAAAGGGCCAACCTAGAAATACTGCATGCTCCGCATTTTCTGTAGCCAAAATCCAACAGATTGGTCACAGTCCCTACCCGGAGCAAAGTATGTGCAGAACTCCCTGTGTCACTCAGCAACACAGTTGACTCCCTTTCAGTGCACCCTGGGTTATCAGCCACTCCTGTTTCCCTGCAACACCACTCTCACTGACTTACCAGCGGTTCCAGCGTCGGGAGCAGATGTGGGCAAACACCCACCAAAGACTGCAGCGAGCGGCTCAAACCTCCAAAGAACAAGCTGATCGCTATCAGCCAGGAGACAGGGTGTGGCTTTCCACCAGGGACAACCCCAAGCTTGTATTAAACTAAGTCCCTGATACACTGGTCCCTTCAAGTTACTAAAACAAGTCAACGACATCACATACAAGGTGGACCTTCCCCAACACAGGTGTATAGTCCCCACATTTCATGTGTCCCTCCTCAAGTAGTGACAGGTCCCCTCACCACAGACCATACAACCCTGATCCCCCCCCCCCCCCTCCCCGAAATTGAAGGCCAACCGTCCTACATTGTAAAAAACATCCTGAACTCCTTTGAGGTGGGTGGCTCTGTCAGGTTAAAGCACAATTTGGACTCCATTTGCCAGCATACACAGCGGCCTACAAACATGGCCGCCACAGACTCCACTTCCCACTACACACATACACTGGCACTCATTCATTGTGAAGTAATTGCATAGTTTCCCTGGTGTTCTGTGATTACCAAGCCGTTGTTATTGTTAACCAGGAATCAGTATTCATCTTTGCCTTTGCCCTTTTTTCTGATTATTGTCTTTGCCTCAGAATCTGTTTGCTGATCGCTCGACCCTGGACTGTTTATTCATGCTAATTTTTGCCTTTTGTTTTTGGATTTGTCTGTGTTCCTAATAAACTGCCACTGTACCTGTACTTGTATCCTGCGCCGAGTTTGTGTCACAACAATTTCAAAATAAAAATGTGAATGGCATTTCAGGACATAGCATGTTGAAATGCAATTTCACAGTTTTCCACCCAATAAATATTACATGCATAATCACATACAAAGAGCTTACACTATTTGGCCAAAATCTTGTGGACGTTTGCACACAATTGTATGGGACGTCTTTGTATGCCGGACCATTACAGATTAACTTCACTCAAACCTGTTACAACATGACAATGCTCCTGTGCACAAAGCAAGCTCCACAAAGACATGAGTTGTAAAGGCTGAAGTGGAAGAATATGAGTAACATGCACAGAGCCCTGACCTCAACCCCACTGAACACCATTTGGTTTGAATTGGAATGCCAACTGCACCTCAGGCCTCCTCGCCCGACATCAGTACCTGACCTCACTAATGCTCTTGTGATTGACTGGACAAATCCCTACAGCCATGCTCCACAATCTAGTGGAAACCCTTACAAGAAACGTGAAGAGTGGATGTTATTATAACAGCAAAGTGGATACTAAATCTTGAATGGGATTTACAAAAAACCAAATATGAATTTTATGGTCAGGTGTCCAAAAACTTTTGGTCATATAGGGTACGATTTTTCTGGAAGGGTCACAAAACATCCTAGAGCACATGCTTGTGGTAACTAATGTGCATGGTTGAAATGGGATGGATACAAATATATAAAAAATACAAAGTAAATGACTTCACCTGATTCAACTTCTGTTAAAATTATCATCTTTGAAAAAGATATTATTTTAAACCCGAAGAAAGAGACAATCTAACGGCAGGTTTGAAAACTAGGAGAAAAAGTAGTTTTCCAGCACCTCACAATGTTTCTCTTCAATATAACCATGATGACATTGTTTGTTAACCATATAATTGACTTGTAGCTCATATAATTCATCAAATTATAACTTTCATGCTTCAGCGAAGTGTAATTCTGCTATTTGCATCGAGACGTGTGCCTTTAAGTTTTCTTATTTTACAGCAGAACTCAAAAAAGTGCTCTCTATAGAAAAGGTTATGCTTGTTATGAAACCTACCTCCTGTAATTGCTGTGCTAAGGTATTATCAAATTCTGCTAGAAGATTAGATCTTTACTTCCTCCCAATATTTAAAATCACGCTGCAATCAGTTACCTGTAATTAGAGCAAAGTTTTGTACAAAGCCTGTCTCATTAAATCCAGGTAAGGGGTCTTGTATCATTTGCTTTGGTATTTATGGCAGGAGAAGCCTCTGCAAAGTGAACATCATAGTCAGTGACTTAGGTTTCATTTAAATAGAACCTCAGAAGAGAACATCAATTCTGTACTCAGATTGCAGTCAGATTGCATCAGTTCATGTCCCTTCTCCAGGGGGAAAAACAGTGGTGCCTTAGTGGTTAGCACATTTGCCTCACACCTCCATGGTTGGGCGTTTGATTCCTGCCTTCGCCCTGTGTGCGCGAAGCTTTCATGTTCTCCCTGTGCTTCTGGGGTTTCCTCCAGGTGCTCCACTTTCCTTCCCCAGACCAAAGACAAGCATTGTAGGCTTGGCAGACATGGCATCTCTAAATTGTCCATAGTGTGTGTGTGATTGTGCCCCGCCTTGTGCCCAGAGTCCCCTAGGATAGACTACAGGCTCCCCTGTGACCCTGTGTAGGATAAGTGGTACAGGAAATGGAGGGATGGGCATGATTCATTATGTGAATCATGTTTCTTTTTTTTTTTTACCATGAATTATTTTTTTCCTGTTGATTTTTTTTCACACATGATTAATTTATCTTCAAGTGTATATTTTCATGTGTTCTTTTTCACAATATTAATTTCTTTTCACATGTAACCTTTTGGGTTTTTTGTTGTTGTTGTTGTTGTTGTTTTTACAAACAATTCATTTATATTCCATGTTCAAATCATTTATGTTCATGTGATTTTTTTTTCACCCAATTAATTAAATTTTTTATTTTACACAGGATTCATTTATTTACACGTGATCACATATTGTTCATGTTACCATGCAACTCATAACAAGCTACAGGCAGACCAAATCAAAATCTGTCATAATTTCTGTGCCTATTGGATCACATGTACTGTATGAACCAGGATTGATTTACCTGGGTGCCCAATTCCAGTACCAGAGGGTCAAAGTACTGTTTAACACAACTAGTGCTTTGAATAAGATGGCTTTGATCCAGGAATACCTCCATCTCTGTATTTGGGATTCCAAGCTGGCTTTCAGTGCTTACAAACTACAGAAATGTTGTGCGCAATAGAGAGACAGATCTGTTGTCACACCTCCTACAATCCAATTATCCCTCCTCCTTGATAGAGAGCCAAGTGCGGTTTGTTAATGGAGAGCCAACAGCCTCCATAAAAACAGGCTCTCTGGCTCTTGAGTTGGAGAGGAACGTGGTTGGAGAGCCTGAGGCTTGAGTTGCTTGGGCGTAAAAGGTACATTTGATCTTTTCTTTATTTCTCTTTATGTTTAAGAAAAAACACTGTCATCTCTAAGGGTTGGACCCTTTGTTCTTGACCTCTAATGATTACCCCAAGGCTGTCTCCAGAGTGTACATAATTATACATTATACATTATAAATGGGATATTATACTGTGTCTTTCATTTTAAAATTGAAATCACTCTTAATAGGACTACACAGTAACATTTGAAATTAGCATCATGATTCTATCTGAAATTTGATTCTCAGGACAATTTGGTCTATATATGAATAAATTATTTGGTTGGTTATATCAACAGAAAACAGTATTTTCTTTCATATCGAATATTAAAAGCTGGTACTCTTTTACGTGGAGAAATCTTGCAGAACTAAACTAAGTTCAAGTTCAAGTTAAAAGTTTATTATAAACCCAAAGGGCAATTTTTGATGCAGCATAAAATTTGTAACCATATCATACAAAACACATAAACAAAACACAAACAGCAAACACAACATTCTGACAAATTTAAAAGCAGTCAAAAGAATGTCCATACCGATTGCTTTTAAGTTTAGGCATACTATAACATATACCAGAAGGAAGCATTTAAAATTCATGGAACAGTGGACGAGTACAATCTGCAAGAATCGCTCTAGCTTTCTGTAAGACAAACCGTTCAAAGCTATTTGATAAACCAGTCTGCTTAATGCCAATAATCTTACTACCTTGATTGACAGTGCCATTTCGATGAGTTTCGATGTTTAACATTTACATTACTATATGAACAGCATATAGAGAAGGAAAGTACAGATTCAATATAAGATTTATAGTACCCGGTCATAAGAGTCCTACTGATATTAGAAGTAGAGAGCCTCTGAAGACAGTGTAACCATTGTTGCCCTTTTTTGCATACTGTTACAACATGACTATCGAAATGCATCTTATTATCAATGACAAGCCCAAGATACTTGTAACAGCTAGCCCATTCCACCATTTGCATCGAGAACACATTAACTGAGGGTGAATCTTTTTTGAATGCTAAATTGATTTGATAATTTTCCTCAGACTGATAGAGAATTTTGATTAATAGCCTCAGAGTCCTTGAGAACTGGTTTATTGTATGTCTGTCACTGCATGTGTGTGTGTCTTCATCAAGCACATTGAAACAAAGTCCATTTCAATGACAAGTGCTGGCAAATAAAAAGACGAAAATGTAAAACTGCTTTTAGAAAAATTTTTAAAGAAAAACTTTAAAAGCAGCTGTGCTTTTCCTTTAAGACTGCATCAGTCAGCTTGCTTCTGTTATTCAGTTGACACTGGCTTTTTCAGACAGCCTTGATGATGTTTTCATCTGTTTGATGGTCTGTTATGTAAAACCTTTTTTGTTTACAGTATACGGAAGGTTTTTTTTTTTTAAATGTTGGGGAATTGAAATGAAATTAAAATTCATAAAAATCTATCTTTTAATAATACATACATTTATATACATAATTAGGATACTTAAGACATTGCAAAGTACTGTATCTCTGTTTTTGGTTTGAATTCAGTCTTTTAACTTTTAACCTTTGTGCATATTCTCACTGGTACATCCCTCTCTATCACGCTTATAGCCCTCCTTTACCTCACCCTTACTAAGCATTCATTACTTACTGGGTTCACATTAAATTTCAATTCACCTCCAGCGTCACTGAATGATCACAACATCCCAGCATGGAGTTCTTCATCGGACTCCAAATTAAAGGGCCAGTGCAACACTGCTGCAGCTGTACTACTGCTAAGTGTCATGTTTCCCTTTCTCTCCATTTGCCTGAATGATTATTGCTTTATGTATAATATAACTATCATGTATAAAAGGTTAATCAGCCGAGCAATACCATCACATACATATATGCATAATTTATATTAGCCTGGGACTGGAGACATTCTTCTAAATTACTGTTAATGGATTATTCCTCAGACTTCATTAACTGAATACTCGTGTTTTGTTCAGAGAAAAATTTACTAAAAGGTTTGCTCTGTGCATTTTATACCTTTAAAGCAGACTTAATAGATGTATCATTGCTGCTCCTTATGAACCCAAAAACCATTTAATGCTCTGCTGGTTGTCATTAGACAGATTGTATGAACAGTCAGTCAAACTTACAAGGTCAATTAGACATGTAGGTAGGAGATCACACCTGTCTGTCATACATGGCTGACCTTGCGAATACATGTGGGCTGGAAGTTGTAGGATTTCATAAGGATGTGAACCAGAGAGAATTCAGTATTTGAGTTAAGAGTCAAAGTCATAGCTTCTGCATGTACATTCTGGGCAAATAAGAAAACATAAGAATAAAATATACATCAATTGCTGAGATCCCTCTTTTTCAGCACTTGCTCTGTGTGTTTACAAGCTGTACATATCCATACACAAATAACCCTGTTCAGCACAATCCATCATGATAGATGATCTCATTTCAACTAAGATGTATGAAAAATATATACTTTTTGCCAGCTGGGCTCCATTTACATTATGTTCATTAATTATCTGGTGGTTCGCCCTGTAAGAACCAAAACTGCTTCACAAGTTCACATCTACCTCTACTAGATTTCTCACTTTTCATTTTGAAGCAAATAGTTCATTGCCACATGAGCTTCACTTTTATTAGAGTTTTGCCCAAGGTCCTGCTTTAAGCAGCTTTCTCAAGGTTCTGTTTTATGGCATAGTAATAACTTGTGGATTAAAAAAAACCATATAAAACTTTAATTTTATATGTGAAAAATGTTTGCTTCATCTGCTCAAGGTGTAGGCAGACTGCACTATAAAAAATAGCATTAAGGCCTGGTATAAGGTTTTCATCTGTCCCACCAAGGGTGTATTCCCAACTTGGTGCACCCTGTGTTCCCGGGATAGGCTTCGAATCCATGGTGTCCTGTCCAGGATGAAGCATTTACTGAAGATCTCTGAATCAATGAATAAACTGCAGGCTATAGTGCTAACAGCAGGTTTGTACAACATCCTAACAATTTCCACAGGCATATAAAATATCATATGTTTTGAAAATATGGTAAGACATTCTGTCTGCTATTATGTATTGTATATTGAGGGTATTGCATATGATTTACATATACCTAGCTGTCATTTTTCAAACCACAAACCTACTCTAATGCAGTATGACCTTGGTGCCTGTGAAACAAATGGAAATCGCACTGATCATTGATATGACACTACACAGCATGTCTTAGATTGCATACAAATGGATGGATTATGTTTATTCCTTTTAGCATGAATCTATTTTCAATAGCATTTAAATGATGTATGGAACATATTTCAAAATAGAAATTGCATTTTTTTTCCATTATACTCTCCATACATGAGTACAGTTATTGATATCTGAAATAACTACTAATACATTAGGGAGAAATATGGCACTAATCTAAACAGCCATTTGAGATTCAACATGGCAGCGATCACAGCAAAGTGACTGACCTTGTAAGCTCATTCAATAACTATATAAAGTTCAGACACTTTGCTGTACTTGCAACTGATGTTGTTCTATTGTTCTATCTGTCTACATTTTCTAAAGCATAGACAGCAGCTCCAAAACGTGACCATGTTTTTGTTTTTGTTTTTTTCAAATGTAAAAACAATTGGCATGAAAACACCACCAATATGAGAAAACTTTATGGAGCTCGATTAGTGAAAACGTTGGCATATATGATGGCTCACTGCTTGTGTATGGCACATCTGATTGTTTGGTTGTACAGATCTACTCCACTGACATGATCTAGGAAAGAAGCAATGACACACCAGCATATACAGTATATATTCAAATTCCTGACCCTGTATCAAGGTAGACCCTTATCAAGACACCAGAGTTCTCTTTCCCTTATTAGTTGTCCTTTATTCACTGGAAAGCCACTGTTCCATCAAGAACACCCTTGCCAGCTACCAAAGATGCCAAGCAATGCACTTTTTTGCATAACACTTCAGAGTGTGCCTTTCAATACAATAATGTTAATAACATTGCAATTTTACTTTGAGTTAGGAGTTTGTGAAGTGTGTTTGTTTGATTGCTCAAGACAGCTCCACCCAACTGCCATGTGAATGAATGGAGCAATTCTGTTAGGGGACCAAATACTGAAGTTTTAAAGCATTTAATGTAAATTGTTCACTATTTTCACATACAAAAGCAAGCTCAAACCAACCACCCTGATTTGTGTAGTGTTTCACAATTATTTTCTTACCTGTCCTACATTCATGGTAGCAATACTTAGTCAGTCCTGATCTGAACTGAACTATTTAATTACAACTATTACATAAGTTATCCCCTCTCTACTTTATTGTACTTGTTTTGCATACACAGATTTGACTGTGTTTGTATAGAGTGCTAATTAATCTGAGTTTTCAGGCTTTGAAAATATTGCACTTGTTCTACAATTGCTCAAGTTCAGCTACTGTTTATTTGTTAAATGCTTTGTCTGCATTTTTTTAAATTGCACAACCCCATCACACAACAGATTTTATTGACTAGAATTGTCACTAGAATGTGGCTGAACCAAAATCTTGCTTAGTCTTAATTACATTGGATGGAACCACAATTTAGATTGTGTCCACAATTTCTTTTTGTATAAAACATTCATAATTCATTTAAGTTAAAATACATTGGTTTAACTTAACATTTGTACTTTTCCTAAGTTTATATATATATATATATATATATATATATATATATATATATATATATATATATATATATATATATATATATATAGTGTCATTACAACAAATGATGTTTTTCTGTAGTTTTAAAAATATATTTTAATGTTTAACAGCAATATTCTAGTTGTGTTCAACCATTGTCCTTGATTAAATTAAGTTCATTTAAAGAGGTTTTTTAAAGCCTACTTTCCAGTATTTTACTTTCCAAATGATTTTATTTTATTATTTTGTCAAACACTTACAGATAAAACAGGACTATGAACATTTTCACAAATCATGTGGTCACTTTGTTGCTCTGAGTTTTTGTAGTTACCCAGAGCAACAGAGTGACCACATGATACCACTGAATACACTTTAGAACATGTAGTCCCAAATTAATCTAATCAGTAATATTGACTGATATTTGAGGTGAGAATGACATCATTAGAATTCACAAATAAGACCTGACACATTAGCAGGTGTGTGTTACAACACCACAGATTTATAACAGAGAGAATCACAAATTGCTGACTGCAAACTATCTTTTCTGAGGTCAAATACTCTCATATCCCACAACCTACAGGCGTATACTATAATGTTGTCTGTGAATTTATTATTTTACATATGCTTTTACTTTTACTGCATTGGGCAGATGCTTTTATCCAGATCAACTTACAGAAGTGCTTTGTACTCTAAATGGAAAATATTTCCTCACTCTAGTACAAATAGGCCAGACTCCAATAATACCATTAAACTAAATGACCGTTGAAGTTTAGGAAAGTACACAGCAACTAGGTGATGTGTGAATACTTTGGGCCTTTGAGTCTGTATCAGTTGTAGGGATCTCTTGACAGATATGGAAAGAACTGCTAGGACTGACTTGCAGTCCAGATTCAATATGACAAGCAACTGAACAAGCACACAATTGTCCTCAGTGTTGTAAATGAAAAACCTACATGGCCCAGCAACATGAGCAAAGAATGATAGTTGGTTGTCCACAACGACAACAAGCTCTGATAGTCCTGCACTTCTTCTTTGATTATATGCACCTTGGATCATCACTTATAACCATCAAACATCTAATAATGCTAATATTAAAAAACAGTGAAGGGCAACTGTTTCATATTGCGTCTGCTTTCATATTAAGCACCACATAATTTGTACAGCCACTTTTTTAAAAATTCTTTTCTCATGTCTGTTTTTGCCAAACACCAAGCAAGCAGGCTTGAAAAGGCATTCTCGCTGACTGACTGACTCCCCATTGTTGAAACACACCTGTTTTGCCTGTTCTTAGGAGAAAGATGAGACCAACCAATTCTACCAACACCACAGATATTTTCTTAAACTGAAGGTCCTTTGCATCCCATTGACATCAAAATGCTGTGCAGTCTATGGCTGTCTGGCAAGTCTAGGTTTGGAAGTTATAACATTATCCTAAATCTGAAACTAAATCTAAAGATTTGGCTCATTGTTTTATCAAGATAGTAGTATCTGTTTTTATTCGTTTAATATCTGATACATCCTACAATCAAGGACTTTATATTAAGTGGATTTTTAGAGAAGGGAGCTGGAAGAGGGGCTTGCTCTGTCCACTCCACGCATCGACCTAGTATTGCAGTGGCTTGGTGCACCTTTTCAAAAGGTAAACTAAAAACGAAAATAAATAAATAAATATGTTTTCCCTCCAGAAGCAAAATGAAATCACAAAGACCAAATGGATAGGATTGGCTAGAAAGATGATGTGATGTAAGTGATGTAACCCCCTAAGTGATGTAACCAAAGCCCCACAGACAATACAAAGACGACTTGAACAGGGAGTGACTGGGGAAGGAAAGGCTATATGTCTATAAGTGATTAGAAACTAGTAATCTGACTCAGTGTAAGGTGGCTTGAGCCCCCCAGCTCTACCCCGATATCCTTTTTTTTTCTTTAAAAAAAAAAAAAAAAAAAAAAATATATATATATATATATATATATATATATATATATATATATATATATATATATATATATATAAAGCAAAGTGATATACTTTTTCATTGGTTTATTAAAAAATGTCAAAAGTCACACAAAAAAAACCTAGTTATTAGGGTAAAACAAAATAAATGGAGAAAAAACCTACAAACTCAGAGCACATCAAAGGAATTGTTTACTGTTATTAATAGCAATCTGTTATGAGACTGAACCTCTCGGTTTATTTAACTCCACAGCACAGATAAGGTGGGCAGAAATTTTCTCCTTTGGGATATGGAGAGCAGCAGGTGGAGTTTAAAGTTAAAAAAAAGTTTAGAAAGCTTAATTTGAAGAGCTTGATTTGAAAGCTTTCATGTTGCTTTGTCCGCTAGTCTGCACCTATGCACCATAGATTTTTATTATACTCTCTACATCCTGTTCTGGATTTGAAAAAGCAACTCCCTTCTCCATCTGTACTCCTAATGGATCCCTGGCTTTTCAGTCTCCTCTCCTTCAGTAAACTAGTATTTAAAAAAAAACAAAAAAACAAAAATAACCTCACTGTATTATATTAATACACCCCAAATGCTAATAGTTTAACATGAATAATAATTATAATATAATGATATTATTTTAATTGAGTACTATCATTTCATTATAGAATTCATCATCACTTCCCTGATATCCATTCTGATAGACTTTTGATAGCATTCACCAATTGCTACTAAAAGAAATTGAGTTCAGAATTGTGATTTGTTTGGCATTCCACACAAGCTTCCTCATCATCTGGAGTTAATAGAGGCCAATGTACTGGGATTTTGCTATAATAGTGTGCTGCCATTACATGGCAGTTTTTCACTGAGCATATGTCCAGGACCAGTGATATGAAATAGGAGGCATCACTGTTATAATGTAAAAGAAGGTATTTTTTTTCTGAAATTCATCCCCATGGTGGTGTTATAGGGTTATAGTGGTTCTATAACGCTGCACATTTTTGACTCTTAAGGTTACTCCATCGTAAAATGTTTTATACTTTTACATTATGAGATTCATCATGATGAATAAAGCATCAATTCTGGGATTAAGCATATTTTCCTATTTACTGCAAGACTGCAGCATAGCCATGTCCACAAGACAGACACACAACAGTTCCTCTGAACAGCAAGTCTTACAGAGGGCCCACATTTTCACATTATATATGTTGTGTGTCTATAAAGATAGCCTGATATAACCATGTTTTTCCATGGTCCTATTCTGGCAGCTCACAGACAAGAAGTACTTTGCATACTGAACTCTTGAAAGATTCCCCTTCAGCATTTACATTAAAGGATTCTGCATGGGGAAAAAAAAAATCTTATGAATGAGGCATGGAGATTTTGGTTGCTCCAACTCCATCTTTGCTCCAAAGGTTTTATCAAAATTCTGATGGCTTCTCTTTTTTTTCACTTTCTTGCCTGGCCTTCATTTTAGATATCGCTCTTTGTGTACTGAATCTTGAAATTAAACATGTACTTTTATGATCATGATTGAGCTAAAAATGACATATTTTAATTAATTAACCTCAGAAAGAAATGGATATTCAGCCATTCGTTCAAATAAGCAAGGGCGTAGATTTGATTTTGACATTGGTGGGGACGTAAAAGCAGTCTGCAGATCCACCCCCCTGGAAGCTGATCCTGGTAGCAACCTCAATATAATACAAAACAAATACCTACCTTTACTCTTATAATCACATTGTTACAAGCCTAGGCCTCATCTGTGACCTGCCTCTCTTCCTGCTCTGCCTGAGATACTACCTGGTAGGACTACTTCTGTCCCTTGATAGTACAGTACTAATATTGAATAATGCAGGTCCAATGGCTGGATGGTTGATCAAAATATAGGTGTGGTAGAACCAGGTTTCCAAGAAGAGGCTTTTATCATCCAAAAAAAACCTTTGAGGAATTCCCATGGTCAAAAAAATGCAGGATAAATGCCCTCTAGGGAACCCCTACAGTAGACAAAACACTATAAAGTGCCCTTTAATGTGCCCTTCAAATGGGAAAAGGTGCCCTAGAGGAAATGTCCTCTAGGGTGCTGCTATGTGCGAGACAATATGATGCAGTGCCCTCACAGGGTGCCCTTACATGTGATAAAACATGATGACTTGCCCTCTGGAGTGCCCTTCCAATGGAGAAAATGAGATGCACTGCCCTTCTGGCTTCCCTACATGCAATAAAATGTGAAGAAATGCCCCACAGGGTTCCCCTGTTTACAAAAAAAAACAAAAAAAAAACATGATGAAGTGCCCTATAGGGTTCCAAATCCCGCGAGGAAACATGATGACGTGCCCGATAGAGTTCCTTTCCAGTGGAGAAAACAAGATGCAGTACCCTATAGGCTTCCTTACATGCAAGAAAATGTGAAGGAGTTCCCTCTAGGGTTCTCCATGTATACAAAAAATTATGATGTGTCCTATAAAGTTCCCTTCCAGTGGAGAAAATACAATGAAGTACCCTATAGGCTTTCTTACATATGAGGCAAAAATAGGGTGAAGTGCCTTCAAGAATCTGTGCCCTGTAGGATGCCTCAATAGTAGAAAAAACATGAATTAATGCCCTCCAAGTGCTCCATCCTTCCATACATCTTCTATACTGCATATCCTACAGGGTCACAGGGAACCTGGAGTCTATCCCAGGGAGCATGGAACACAAGGCGTACACCCTGGACGGGGTGCCAATCCATCGCACGGCACAATCACATACACATTCACACACCATTCATACACTATGGACACTTTGGAAATGCCAATCAGCCTACGATGCATGTTTTTAGACTGGGGGAGGAAACCGGAGTACCCGGGTGAAACCCCTGCAGCACTGGGAAAACATGCAAACTCTATACACAGAGAATCAAACCCTCAAGCCTGGAGGTGCTAACCACTAAGCCACCATGCTTTATTATTATTATTATTTTTTTAAGATTGTCACCCCTGCCCCTCCAACAGCTGGTGTCCCCTCCTGCCTATAGGGTCTGTTTATTGTATAATGTTGATAGATATTATTAAATGTCCAGTGTTGAGTGTTTACAGTGTGTGTAAAGCTGGGGTTATACACAGGAAACACGACTTCTTTTACATTTTATACATTAATCAGTGACTTAGAATATCCCATTTTTTGAGTAAAACCATTTACAGTGAGTTTTTGTTGTTTTGTTTTGTGTTTTTTTTGTTTGTTTGTGGGGTTTTTTTTTCTTCGATGTTCTTTTTTCACTCGGCACGCCCCTCACTCTTACTCTTCTTGTTCCGCCTCTCCACTGTGTGGTGGTTAGAGGTTCGCGGAAGCTTGGCGCGTGCGTAAAAAAAAGGCGTAAAGGCGCGCGCTCTCACTCACTCCACCTGCCGCACGCTACGCACGAGGACTTTGGCGCTGTGAGCGTCACACTTTCCCTCAAAATCTCCAGAGAAGAAACAGACCAGAAACACAGGACATTTGTGGATCAGAATAAGTTGGAAGAAGTCGGGTTATTGGTTTTGTTTTGTTTTCCTGTTGAACGAAGCGAGTTATTTATCCGACTTCTCCTCATGGACAGGCGCATGCGCTGGAGAAAAGTGGAGTTAAAACACCTTCGGCTCTGCACTTCTCTGTTCATGAAACTTACGCCGTGAAGGTAAGCGAGTGTCTTTCTTCCGCCTCTCAGGGTGTTTATTTATTTATTTATTTATTTATTTATTTATTTAACACATCTATCTGGACATGAATGCAGGCAGAGAGTTCGGTAAGTTAAAAAAGAGTAGCCGGTTACTCTCCCATGCACCACGGTATGTGCGCGTGCACTGTGCATGTGATGGAGATGGTGCAGGTAAAGAGACTCAGAGAGAAATGGAGAAGAAGAAAAAAAAACAAGAGTGACAAGGATAGACCACGTGCTTCAACCCTGTATCTTAATCTATATATTCAGTTTTAGTTTCTTCTGAACACTTGCTGTTTTGCTCATGAATGAGATTGCGTGCAGTGTTCAGTTTGTCACTAAACCAAGTACTGTGTTGCAGGTTCTGTGATTATGAACCATGATCCTGATTAAGAAGGCATCATAAGGCGGAAGGATATCATGAATACCCCTGTGGATGATTTTTCCATAAAGCATAATAGCACGCGCACACACACACACACACACACACACACACACACACACGTTTGTTTCACAATCCTTCTGAGAACATAATTATTAATGCAGCTAATTAATGCTATGCCTATACCTAAATCTAATCTTAACCTCAGTAACAAAAAGGAACCCCTTTTAATTCTATTAGTTTTGTTTGTTTGTTTGTTTGTTTGTTTGTTTTTATTAAAAGCAGTTTTCCTTATGTGGACCAGGCAAATGTCCTCACAAGGTCAAAACTTTCAGATAGTATCTATCATTATCTTGATATCATCGGGACCAAGATATAAAAACACGCTTCCCTCCCCTAAACACACACACACACACCCACCCACACACACACACACAGATGCAGCCATTGAGAGGCTGTTGACTGCAATATGTGTCAAAAGAATAAGGTCCAAATGCCTGTGTTTGAAAGAATGCTTTCAAATGGCTGATCCATGGAGATGGGTTTTATTTTCTGAAGCGCATAGAATTGCCATGAGTGTTAGAATATATTATTTAGAAAATCATTTGAATGCACCTGTGTCAAGAATTTTTATGCTGGCTATTAGTGATTTGTGACAACTCTGTAACCTGACAGTGATTCAGGCTTTCAAGGAGCAAAGCTGCCTCTAAAAGGGCTGAATTGTCAAACAGGGGGGGGGAAGAGAAAAAGAGAGAGGTATCTATGGGGTTTCTATTACACTGGTGTACATTGCAGCTGCAGTTATGATTCTACCGCTCCTGCATGAGGAAGATGTTTAGAGCTGTGCAAAAATATCGATTGAGTAATAATGTGATCAATACAGCCCAGACAATGTGTGCTGTGTGCATTGTTTTGTGATCCAATGTAAATGTAATTTTAAAGCTAAATCTTTCACTGTAGGCCAGTTATGAAAAGTGTAATATTGCAAAATTGCTCAATTAGTACAAACCATGTACGTGACTCTCCACATTGTTTACTGAAACACTATCTCGATGTCTAAATGATGTGTGTGCATCATGGGACACTTTCCGTAAATAATACACAATGTGATTTAAATTCATTTCATTCATGCCTGTGTTCTGTTTTCATTTTCGTTTGATTTCAAAGGATTTTTAAATACCTTGTTGTACAGATCTCTTTTGTACAAAGACAGATAGAAAGTTGCTCATCATAGTCCAGCTTTTTAAAGCACAATGTAAAATAGTCTCGAAATTATACTTCGGTTTGCTATCATCATGGCCTTTAATTGACTGGAGTGTCATAATTAATTCACAAGATTTGGTATCAATTATACATCTACATCTTGTGCTTTTTAACCCTCATTAAATTTGAAACATTGCTGATCTTATTTGACTAGTGGAAATTTTCTTGAGCATGAGTGTTGGCATGTTTTCTTCTGTTCTACTTCCTCCCATTACAATAACCACTTAATATTACTACTCATTACTGAATAGCCCAATGTCAGTCACACAGAGCACTATAGAAAATGATGTTCGATTATGCTGACCTTTGTTTTCACGGCTTGCTCTGTCTTAGTATTTTCTGGGAAGCGCATCTACGTTTACTTTTATCTTAATGGGAAGTTGTAGTTAAAGGTTGATGCTGTGTGCAGTGTGTTAACACATCGTTGTGTAAGCATGTTTGTTTAATAAAAGGGTTTTATATTTCATATATGATTTAAATAGACATACATATTTTATATTTCATTCAAAGACTTGTACATTCATAGACGTGAGTCTGTAAAAGGCATCTCAAAACCTAATCAAACCTAATCAAAATCTCAAACCTAATCATTAAATTTCTGCTCAGCTTCAATATTATTTGATTTCATTACAAACACAAAATCGAAGTTGTGTCTGAAAAGAAGTCTGAAGAAGAAGCTGGATAAACCCAGTGACAGAAAGGCAGAAAACAAGTTTTTATAAATATTGTTGTTGACATGTTCAAATAAATAAATTCATGATTTATAGATTATGTTGCCTAGAGGCAAGAGATATTCCATTAACTTGGAGACACCATTCCAAGCAGAGTATACACTTTTAATTTAGAAGTTTTGCAGAAATTTGTGACGTTGTGACAGGATGATGTACAGTATGGGTCACAGGGTGTTTATCATATGAGCGACTGAATGCATTATTTTTCAACTTGTATTATAGTAAATTCATATAATTGAGTCTACAGACCATAAAATGTCTCTCATGCAAGAAAGAAAAAATCTGATGAGTATAATGCTTTCAAAACCCATTTGCATCTATTGTTTCTGTTTCAAAAGATTTGATTCTAATCCGGGCTTCCATTTCTTATCTTTGGTGATAAGCTGGAAGTGAATTAAACCAGTCAGTTTCCACATGGTAGAACTTGTCTTATGACCACAAAAGTAAATTATTATGGACTTATGTGGGGAAAAAGCACAACAGCACCGCCAATGGCCAAAAGGAATGAATTCAGAATGACATGATTAAAGCTGCAACAACTAATCGATAATCATCGATTATGAAAATCGTTGTCAACGAATCTCATTATCGATTAGTAGGTCTGTGCGCAGCACCAGGTGTGTTTACTCACTGTGTTACTTCTGTTCCGAAACCCACTTCGGAGAGTAAATACTAAAGTTGTGTCCCAAATGACGTACTATACACTTACACTGGGCACTGTGTACTCTACCATCTAGTGTATGAATTTTAGAAAGATAATATCGGCTCAAATATATCACTAGCGATATATCAATTTTTACTACCCGGAAGTATAAGCTGCTTCCTAGTTGACGGCGCATGACGTCATACGCACGTAATGTCACACCGCTAGTTTTAACAGGTACCCACAGAGAATGACTTCAGTTTACAGTGTACTTACTTATATATTTTTTTTTTATGGATGCACAAAAAGCACTGAATTAAACTACAGTCCTAAATGAATAAAATGTATTCTGTTGTGTGTGTCTGTGTGTATTGGGTTCTTTTCAGTCTTATATAATTGGACAAACAGTTGTGTAAAGTTTTAGTCTGAAGTTTATATTTGTAACACTCAGTTTGTGGATTTTATTTAAAATAAATGAAAAAATGGTACCGAAAGGCCCCCCCCCCGATTAATCGACTAATCGAACACAAATTAATTAGTCGACCAACTAATCAATTATGAAAATAATCGTTAGTTGCAGCCAGAGATATGATCTGAAGAAGCGAGGCTGGGGCTGATTTCTTTCTATACCATACTGTAGATGCTTTCAGTGAAAGTTGTGTTAAGCGATTAAACGAGCGAAACTCCCACTAGATTTGATCTTCATTTGATATTTTTCAGCCCACTTCACTGACACATTCATAACATTGAGAAGGCTCATGATTAAGAAGGGGCATGTAAAATACAGTCGTGGGTGTAATGAACGTGAACGAGGTGGACACTAGCATCCTTCTTTTTTTTTTCTTTTTTTTCCATAAAATGCATTTGGAGGAGAAATTGAAATTTGCTAGACTTAAGCACACATTGTCCAATCATAGAAGAAATTACACAAAAGGGCAGATGACGGACACAAAAGGTTTTTGGTTTGAACAAAAAGGGTACAACTTTTCTGTTTGCAGCTGAATGCATTTTTCATATCATCCTTATTATGCGGTCATTGAGACGTTGTGATAATTCATTGCTCAACCCTGTTAATTTAATTGTCAAGCTACGGATAGATATTAGACTTTAGCTCTCTTGCCTAATATCACAAGCAGCTATCACTGTAATTCCTCACTTTGAGATTCCAGATGGTGCAATGATTTAATGATGGATGCTTCATTTGACATTTTAAATGTGCACAAATCTTTCAGTTGGCACAAGCTTATATTATTGTGGCCAATATCCATCTTGTTCTACTGCTTTCTCATTATGAATATAGTACATGGAGAGCTTGCAAATGGTACACGGTTTTGCTTGACTGCACAGTATTAAATAACAATTACATGAGGTGGTTTAGGAAAAAAAAAACAATAGGGAATGTTTGTGCTTTGTTGAGATGGTTAATGGAGCTGTCTCATAGCTTGCAATGCTTGGTGCTATTATTTAGCTGATGCATGAAAGTCTTGTTTCTGCCTGCATTGTCCAGAATGCACAGTAGGTAGGGGAAAGATATATGGCTTTCAAGAATGAGACACAATATGTGAGACCATTGACAATGATGAGAACAATATGTACAGGCTCATGAAATGATTTTCTGATGGCGAGTAAAAATCTACTCAAGACAACCAGACGATTAAGATAACGATTAGATTAAGTGCCTGGCTAAACTATTCTGGATGAAATGGACCATGTTTTGTCTATCTGACTATAACTGGTTCTCTTCTGTTTGTGTTTTGTAGGGCCTCTTCTTGGCCTCGAACCCTCACAGCTGATGGAAGTCTTGGAGGAGTATGCTTACAATGAAAGCTTCCTCAAAAATGGCTTCAATGGCCTCAACACTACGGATGGCGGCAGAAGGCATCAGTACAATTATTACGCCATGCTACTCACACTGCTCATTTTCGTCATCGTCTTTGGAAACGTACTCGTGTGCATGGCCGTGTCCAGAGAGAAAGCTCTACAGACCACTACCAACTACCTGATTGTGAGCTTGGCTGTTGCTGACCTGCTGGTGGCAACCCTAGTTATGCCTTGGGTAGTATATCTTGAGGTAGGTTAAGAAATACAATTGATTTCACAATAATTACAGCAACTATTTAAAACAAATCGTTCTAAAATCTGATTGGCTGAGCCACGTTCTCGTTCTGTGACCGCATCACAGTAATTGAATTCTGTATTAATGTGCCAGAGTTTAAACCGATAAAATGCTTACAGTTAAGCCAGTGTTATTTAGTGACCAAGGCTTACTGTTAACAAACTATATTGTGTGGTGGAAAAAGTGTTAATTGCGTATAGAGCAATCAACCATAACATTAAAACCACCTGCATTTAAAAACCTAAAATTGTGTAGGTTCCCCTTGTGCCACCAAAACAGCTCTGACGGTGGTATCTGGCACCAAGACATTAGCAGCAGATCCTTTAAAGTCCTGTAAGTTGTGAGGTGGGGCCTCCGTGGATCGGCCTTGTTTGTCCGGCACATCCTATAGATGCTTGATTGTACTGAGATCTGGGGAATTTGGAGGCCAATTCAACACATTGAACACCTTGTCATGTTCCTCAAACCATTACTGAGCAATTTTTGAAGTGTTTATTATCCTGCTGAAAGCGGCCACTGCCATTAGGGAATATCGTTATACTTGGGCTGCAACGATTAGGTAGGTGGTACAGTATGTGTCAAGTAACATTCACATGAATGCCAGGACCCAAGGTTTTACAGCAGAACATTGACCAGAGCATCACACTGCCTCTGCCGGCATGCCATCTTGTCATAGTGAACCTGGTGTCATATCTCCCCCAAGTAAGCAATGCACATGTACCGAGCCTTCCACATGAGGTAAAAGAAAATGTGATTCATCAGACCAGGCCACCTTCTTCATTGCTCCATGGTCCAGTTCTGATGCTCGTCTGCCCATTATAGGTTCTTTTGGTGGTGGACAAGGGTGAGCATGGGCACTCTGCAGCTACTCAGCCCCACACATACAGCAATTTGCGATGCACTTTGCGTTCTGACACCTCTCTACCATAGCCAGCATTCTTTCAGAAATTTGTGATCAAGTAGCTCTCCTGTAGGATTGGAACAGACGAGCTAGCCTTTGCTCCCCACGCACATCAGTGAGCCTTGGGCACCCATGACCCTGTCGCCGGTTCAGCGGTTGTCCTTCCTTGGACCACTTTTGGTAGGTACTAACCACTGCATACCGGGAACACCCCACAAGACCTTCCATTTTGGAGATGCTCTGACCCAGTTGTCTAGCCATCCCGATTTGGCCCTTGCCGAAGTTGCTCAGATCCTTACGCTTCGAGAACTGACTGTTCACTTGCTGCCTAATATATCCCACCGGTTGACCAGTGTCATTGTATCGAGATAATCAATGTTATTTTGTTGGCTTCCTCCTACTGTCCAAGCACATGCAGGTATGTGGATTGGCTGAACTAAATTGCTCCTAAGTGTGCAGGGTGCCCTTCAATGGACTGGCCTCCCACCCTGGGTGAAAACTCTTATTACTGTACCTCACTTTTGCCAGTTGTTAATTATATAGAAAATGTCAGACTTAACATTAAAACAAGAAAATGTCCCAGGTGGATAAACAGACCGTTACAGTTTCCACACCTTTCTGTCCCTCATCCACACATGGATCACCCATTACATTACAGACTGCCGTCACAGGTAGTTCGCTTCATTTGCAAAGACATGCACCCAATTTGTATGATAGAAACATCTGTGCATGAGTATGAACAAAATGAATAGTAAAAAAAACAGGGTGGGGGGGGTCACTGAGATGTGAGTGATTGTGAAATGATCACAACTTCCACAACTAAGATTCACAACTTGATTGTGAAATGCTTTTAATTTATTTATTTATTTTTTCAAGTATGATTTAGCTAAACAGGGGCACGGTGACTTAGTGGTTAGCAGGTTTGTCTCGCACTTTTGGGGTTGGGGGTTCAAATCCCACCTCCACCCTGTGTATGTGTGTGTGTGTGTGTGTGTGTGTGCGCGCACTGTGCACCCTGTGTGTGTGGAGTTGCTCCCTATGACCCTGTGTAGGATAAGCGGTATGGAAAATGGTTGGATGGATGAATATTTTTTTTATCCATTTTGTTCACATGCTGTATATTTCATTAATATACAAAGAGTTTGAAATTACTTTGAATTACATTATGATTCCTGAACTTAGTCATTAACCATAGTTTTTGTCTTTTGATTGAAGTGCAGTCGGACGTGCAGTATTCTTCAGTCATGCTTGCGTAGTAGTGGCCATCATTAGACAGATTTGGGGGGAAAAAACTGTTAATGAACTGATCCAGACTACCCACAGCGGCTTTCATTAGAGGTAAATAATCCTTTAATCAATGGGAGAGATGCAAACTCCAGAGGCAAGCCGATCAAGCAGGTTGTGAGCACCGCAGCATGCCTGAAGACACACATTAATCAGAAGCTGCCAGGAAGAGGGAAGAGCACTGCCAGGCTGCTCAGCAGAAACTGAGATTGACCTGAGTTAGATTAGTTCTCTGTCAGGTTTTTATATGGCACATTACAGAAATGGAGCCAAACTCTCTTCTACTTACTGTGTGCAAATTCACTAAACCTGCCACATCCAGTGTCTCAGTTTATTTTCACATTTTCAGTGGATAAAAAAAATACATGATAGTCTTTTTTTTATTCATTTGGCAAGTACTATATGATAATGCATATACACTGAATTTTATACACATGGTTTATAATCTGAGCAATGTAAAAAGCCAAACTCTGAGTTAGTTAATCACCAAGGGACAGTTTGCAGTATCAGTCACAATAGCTGTGAATATACAGTACAATATCTTACTGGCACAGAGTTGGCAGGTCATTACTGTAATTAATTTATAGCATTCTTACCCTAATGTGTGCTTAAGGTATTTTAAATAGTTTGCAAAAGTATATTATTACAGGACTATTTGCAGGGGCGTAGGGGCGATTTTGAACCGGGGGGGGGCACTGAAAAGCTAGGGGGGTTCTGGGGCATGCTCCCCCGAAAAGATTTTTAAGCACTTAAATGCTCATTTCTAATGACCTTTGGGAACAGAATGTACTAATTAGTGTGGTTGTAAGATTGTATTTGCAGTGACGGAAGATTGAGAATACTCAGACGGGGGCAGGGAGATCATAAAGACTTGGGTGCATGGTCAGAGAGACAGACTATAATATAACTAGAACAAAAAACTACCACATACCATAAACTGTGTAATATACTATATTTAAAATAAAAATGACAAAATATGGAGATACGAGTTCTGATGTATGTCACTGAATGAGGCTCAGTTTATTCATTAATATTACTCCAAACAGAGAATTGTTCATTTAAAATGCTAGCTACTATAATCATTAAGAACAGCTGCTAGTGAATGTAGCTAGCCACAGTCCATGTTGAGAAGTGAGTGCCATCCTGTGAGGATCGCTGTTTCTGTTGGTGAGTTGAAGCTATGAGTATGAGATGGAGGCTATTTTGCTATAGAAAAAACACTCCATTGTCCAGTTTTCTCGCTGGACGACAGTGTGACTATGGCAGTTCTGGATGCAGCAGTAACTGCCCTACCATGGTGACGCTTTCCAGAATCAGGACAGAAAACTTTCATATATTTTCATACATCTCAACATTTCATAGGCTAAATAATTATTTTGACAAAACTGTCCATCAAACCAGCAAACAATCAGCTATTTCATGGGCTGAAATAGCTACGATATCCTACCTCAAATACAAAGTGGTAAATCTTTCATCTATACGTTTGTGTGCTCAAGAGTGTCTGAATGCTGTGTCGTATCCGCCCTCACCTCAGGGCGCAAGTTTTTTTGTTTTTTTTTTCCACGGATGGTCACTGTATATTCGAGTCATCTCCAAATGAGTCCATCCCACTTTCATTGTGTAAGAGTAAGAGGTTTTGCTTGCTTCCTTGCAGTGACAGACACTTTGCTTTTGTTAAGTTTGGCAACAGGCAAACGGTTCAGCGATCCCTAGCTACTCGAGTCTGACCCCTGTGCTTATTATAGCGAAAGTTCTTTTTTATTATTATTGAATTATGTTTCTAAAAGTTGCAGAATTGATTCATTTGGAGACTGTCCAACTTACAGTGAGGGGGAAAAAAGTATTTGATCCCCTGCTGATTTTGTACATTTGCCCACTGACAAAGAAATGATCAGTCTATAATTTTAATGGTAGATTTATTTGAACAGTGAGAGAAAGAATAACAACAAAAAAATCCAGAAAAACACATGTCAAAAATGTTATAAATTGATTTGCATTTTAATGAGGGGAAAAATGTATTTGATCCCTCTGCAAAACATGATTTAGTACTTGGTGGCAAAACCCTTGCTGGCAATCACAGAGGTCAGACGTTTCTTGTAGTTGGCCACCAGGTTTGCACACATCTCAGGAGGGATTTTGTCCCACTCCTCTTTGCAGATCTTCTCCAAGTCATTAAGGTTTCGAGGCTGACGTTTGGCAACTCGAACCTTCAGCTCCCTCCACAGATTTTCTATGGGATTAAGGTCTGGAGACTGGCTAGGCCACTCCAGGACCTTAATGTGCTTCTTCTTGAGCCACTCCTTTGTTGCCTTGGCCGTGTGTTTTGGGTCATTGTCATGCTGGATTACCCAACCACGACCCATTTTCAATGCCCTGGCTGAGGGAAGGAAGTTCTCACCCAAGATTTGACGGTACATGGCCCCGTCCATCGTCCCTTTGATGCGGTGAAGTTGTCCTGTCCCCTTAGCAGAAAAACACCCCCAAAGCATAATGTTTCCACCTCCATGTTTGACGGTGGGGATGGTGTTCTTGGGGTCATAGGCAGCATTCCTCCTCCTCCAAACACGGCGAGTTGAGTTGATGCCAAAGAGCTCTATTTTGGTCTCATCTGACCACAACACTTTCACCCAGTTGTCCTCTGAATCATTCAGATGTTCATTGGCAAACTTCAGAAGGGCATGTATATGTGCTTTCTTGAGCAGGGGGACCTTGCGGGCGCTGCAGGATTTCAGTCCTTCACGGTGTAGTGTGTTACCAATTGTTTTCTTGGTGACTATGGTCCCAGCTGCCTTGAGATCATTGACAAGATCCTCCCGTGTAGTTCTGGGCTGATTCCTCACTGTTCTCATGATTATTGCAACTCCACGATGTGAGATCTTGCATGGAGCCCCAGGCCGAGGGAGATTGACAGTTCTTTTGTGTTTCTTCCATTTGTGAATAATCGCACCAACTGTTGTCACCTTCTCACCAAGCTGCTTGGCAATGGTCTTGTAGCCCATTCCAGACTTGTGTAGGTCTATAATCTTGTCCCTGACATCCTTGGAGAGCTCTTTGGTCTTGGCCATGGTGGAGAGTTTGGAATCTGATTGATTGATTGCTTCTGTGGACAGGTGGCTTTTATACAGGTAACAAGCTGAGATTAGGAGCACTCCCTTTAAGAGTGTGCTCCTAATCTCAGCTTGTTACCTGTATAAAAGACACCTCGGAGCCAGAAATGTTTCTGATAGAGAGGGGGTCAAATACTTATTTCCCTCATTAAAATGCAAATCAATTTATAACATTTTTGACATGCGTTTTTCTGGATTTTCTTGTTATTCTGTCTCTCACTGTTCAAATAAACCTACCATTAAAATTATAGACTGATCATTTCTTTGTCAGTGTGCAAACGTACAAAATCAGCAGGGGATCAAATACTTCTTTCCCTCACTGTAGAAATCCTTGGAGACAGGCAGGAAATGCGAAATAAAATTTGAGATTAGGAAAAAGTGGGGGGGCAAACCTAGATTTTGAAATGGGGGGGGCGTGTATACTGGCTCCTACACCCATGACTATTTGTATATGATTATTAAAATGACCACTTAAATTTTACAGTTACTCTCTTAACACTTTTACTGCCGAACATACATCTTAAATACCTTTCCAAGAGGCCAAAATCCTAGCAAAAGAATCTTTAAAACAAACAAACAAATAATTTTACTGCTAATATTATTAAAGGCTGTTAAATTACAAGTAACCTCTGAAATAAAAGGTTATACAATGTGAACAGTAACAGTGGGTCCTAGTCCTGAATATATGTATGTGTATATATATCTACATAGCTACCATACCTATATATGTGTGTGCCTATATGTGTAATATATATAAAATCGCATAAAAAAGAGAAGTAAAGAAAGCTATATGGGTTATCTGTCAGGCTGCCATCTAACTGTAAAACACATTTTAAGCATTAAACTGGTTTAATCACAGAGTTTTATTATAGAAATGACAGAAATTTCAAGAAAAATAAATCTCATAGCTGTAACTGAATGTTTAAGAGAGCTGATTTAGTTGTTGTTTTTTCAGGTGGTGGGAGAATGGAGATTTAGCACAATCCACTGTGACATCTTTGTCACTCTTGATGTTATGATGTGCACAGCAAGCATCCTCAATCTTTGTGCCATTAGCATTGATAGGTAAGTATATCTAATAATATACCTCATTATCATTACCAGCATAGCTTCTGTAAGGCAGGAGGTCTTAATGATATGCAAGTAAGCTTCAGGAGACACTGCTGGATTTTATGCAAGCATGAGATGTAAAGTAAGATATCGTTTGCAGGACACAGATTTGCTGGCTGGCACATATTTGTATAGATCTAAGAAGAATGAAGGAACTGAAAATATATAGCAAATTACCATTGCTATTACTATTATACTGTTAATACCGATACTGTAGATCCAGTCTAACACTGTATAAACCGTATATAGTCATGAGCTCATTAAGTGTAGTAAATACTTACCAATTAAACTGAATTGATCAAGAAACAATAAATACTAGGGATGCCTCAATACCATTGTTTGGTACTTGCAGTTTGCAACTTGTATCATTAAATTCATGCAGTACTTTGCATATTTATCAGTCATGGGCATCATGAAACTGGCTCTGATTATGTTTCCTCTGTTTAAATAGCAACCATGAAAAGCACACACTGTCGTGTGCATGCATACATACATACTTCTAGGTTCATTCTTCATGACATTAGCGAGTTGATTTTAAAAGAAGTGCATTAACTAGCTCCATTGCATTAGCTAGCTTCACTTTGCATCTAGTACGAGAGCAAGGGTTTTTTTTTCCACTTTGAATTTTGGAAAAGCACTTCTGTACAGCTGCAAGTTAACCGCGTTTCATTGTCTTCATTTTATCATAATCCTTCATTATCAAGGACCTATAGTGTAGTGGTTGATTGTGTAAAAAAAAAAAAAAAAAAAAAAAAAATTCATAGATTTCAGTTTGCAGTCTATTTTGCTTTGATTGCCATCATTAATCATGATATACAGTATCTCACAAAAGTGAGTACACCCCTCACATTTTTGTAAATATTTGATTACATCTTTTAACAACACAGAAGAAATTACACTTTGCTGCAATGTAAAGTAGTGAGTGTACAGCTTGTGTAACAGTATAAATTTGCTGTCCCCTCAAAATAACTCAACACACAGCCATTAATGTCTAAACCGCTGGCAACAAAAGTGAGTACACCCCTAAGTGAAAATGTCCAAATTGGGCCCAGTTAGCCGTTTTCCCTCCACGGTGTCATGTGACTTGTTGGTGTTACAAGGTCTCAGGTGTGAATGGGGAGCAGGTGTGTTAAATTTGGTGTCATCACTCTCATACTCCCTCATACTGGTCACTGGAAGTTCAACATGGCACCTCATGGCAAAGAACTCTCTGAGGATCTGAAAAAAAGAATTGTTGCTCTACATAAAGATGGCCTAGGCTATAAGAAGATTGCCAAGACCCTGACCCTGAGCTGCAGCACAGTGGCCAAGACCATACAGCGGTTTAACAGGACAGGTTCCACTCAGAGCAGGCCTCACCATGGTCGACCAAAGAAGTTGAGTGCACGTGCTCAGCGTCATATCCAGAGGTTGTCTTTGGGAAATAGATGTATGAGTGCTGCCAGCATTGCTGCAGAGGTTGATGGGGTGGGGGGTCAGCCTGTCAGTGCTCAGACCATACGCTGCACACTGCATCAAATTTGTCTGCATGGCTGTCGTCCCAGAAAGAAGCCTCTTCTAAAGATGATGCACAAGAAAGCCCGCAAACAGTTTGCTGAAGACAAGCAGACTAAGGACATGGATTACTGGAGCCACGTCCTGTGGTCTGATGAGACCAAGATAAACTTATTTGGTTCAGATGGTGTCAAGCGTGTTTGGCGGCGACCAGGTGAGGAGTACAAAGACAAGTGTGTCTTGCCTACAGTCAAGCATGGTGGTGGGAGTGTCATGGTCTGGGGCTGCATGAGCGCTGCCGGCACTGGGGAGCTACAGTTCCTTGAGGGAACCATGAATGCCAACATGTACTGTGACATACTGAAGCAGAGCATGATCCCCTCCATTCGGAGACTGGGCTGCAGGGCAGTATTCCAGCATAACGACCACTGCCTTGCTAAAGAAGCTGAGAGTGAAGGTGATGGACTGGCCAAGCATGTCTCCAGACCTAAACCCTATTGAGCATCTGTGGGGTATCCTCAAATGGAAGGATAGAGGAGCTACAAGGTCTCTAACATCCACCAGCTAATCAAATATTTACAAAAATGTGAGGGTGTACTCACTTTTGTGAGATACTGTATGTCCATTTTTTGTCTATTTATTAGCGCAACATACTTTTACTCACCAATAAGGGATTAAATCTTCCTGCTGTAGGTTCATAAATCCCAGAAGAATTCAGTATGCTTTATACACTATATGGCCAAAGGTTTTTGGACACCTTACTGTCACGCATATGTGTTGTTGAACATCCCATTCCAGAGTTAGTCCTCCCTTTTCTGTTATAATAATCTCCAGTCTTCTGGGAAGGCTTTCCACTAGATTTTGGAGCGTGGCTGTCGGGATTTGTCCTCATTCAGCAACAAGAGCATTAGTGAGGGAAGGTACTGATGTTGGGTGAGGAGGCCTGGGGTGCAGTCAGTGTTCCAGTTCATCCCAAAGGTCTTCAGTGGGGCTCTGTGCAGGACACTCGAGTTCTTCCACACCATCGGCAAACCATGTTTTCATGGAGCTCACGTTGTGAAAAGGGAATTGTCATGCTGAAAGAGGTTTGGGCCTCTTAGTTCCAGTGAAGGAAGATTGTAATCCTACAGCGCACAGACATTCTGTACAATTGTGTTTCCAACTTTGTGGTAACAGTTCGGAGAAGACCTACATATGGGTGTGATGCTCAGGGGTCCACATACTTTTGGCCTTAGAGTATTTTGGTTCGAATTAATGTTCCACATCCTACTTGAACATGTACTGCTATGATTTACATTTTGTAAAATAGCTCAAAAAGGAATCAATACCTTTTATTTTGAACATATTAAATTACTAGCATGACTTCTGTTAATAGACAGCGAGTCAAGTTTTTCAACACCTGGAGTTTCTTTCTTTTTTTTTTTCAGTTTTAGTTCAGTTTTAGTTGTTTAGTTTGCCACAAACTAAACAAAATGAACAGCAATTAAATAACGAAAGCCCCAACTTAGTGGGATTTATTAACTGGTTGCCTAATGGGACTCTAAATTAGTTTTTTAATTAAAGACAGGAGTGCTGAGAAGGTAAACCCATTGGGCATTTTTTGATTAGATTATATTTAAATTGTTCCAATGCAAAACAAATTTTTAACATTTCTCAATTCATTTAACATTAATACGAAACAACTTCCTGATTCACTTATCCTTATTCCTTGCTTTTCAAATGATAATTTATTATACGTGTTTAAAAGCTTTTGACTTGCAGTGTATATCTAGAAAGACAAAATCGAAAAAATTCGATTATTTGACCACCTCAATTGCTGCGTGTCCATATATTTATGATTTCTTCGGGTCCATCTTTAAATCCATACTATTAGCTATTTAAGTGCCAACATTTTCCCCACGTAGGTTATACTTTGGTGCTGTGACCAGATAATGTTGATGAGCATCAAAGCATATTCCTTTCTATTAAAAATGCATTTTATTTATGTATCCACTCTGTGAAAACAGCATGAATTGCCTCCAATTATGAACGCAGCTTGAATGCGTGCACATGAGCGAGAGAGAGAGAGAGAGAGAGAGCAGAGAGCAATAAATGCAATGACCAACTAATAAGACAGAAGAGCCAGAGCTGGTAAAACATTTTCCCTTCCTACAGCATTATTATTTGAGTTTGGTTGTTAGCCACTAACTTCCAATTGTAATGAGCTGTGCTGCATTAGTAGTTATATTGTGCAAGTTAACAATGCAATCTGTCAGAGCAGCTAATATTAGCACACTCTAATTTTCAGTACACTTTGAGCCTACTGCAAATGACCATGACCTGCCATCACCACCAAAGAGGATGTTCTGCTGGAATATGGTCATATTGCTTATAAAATAGTAACACTGATTCATCATATGTTCCAAATTTGGAAGGCCTGAATGAATTCACTCATACAATGGAAAGCAGCTCAACCTCTGCTACTGAATCCTTTGGTATTTCAGGTCTTTTTATGTGTTATTTGAGATATAATTTGGGTGTAAAATTTTTGGAGACATGGCAACTGTGAATGTTGTGTTTTTTGTTTTGTTTTTTTACATTAGAATGTACAGATTTTTTCATTATAATGCTGCTACAAGTCCGAAAGGATCACACAAACAGTGTCATTAAGTTTCAGTTATTTTACTTTGATCAAACCCATTGTTTTAATCAGTTGAAACTGGAAACCTATCAGGCACATATTCAGGCAAAGCTTCTTAGTGATGTATCGAAAATGTAGCATATCATATTGTATCAAACTAGAATTTTGTTCCATGTGATAGTAATTATCAAGTCAACAATTAAGTCAACAATTAAGTCAACAATGCAAATAAATAGGAATTGTTATGTAGAAGGAAACCTATTTAAGTGGTATTATTAGTTCCATTATGTTCACTCCATATATGTTTGGGTTTCTTCTAGGTTCTTTGTTTTCCTCCCATCTTCAGGTGGATTTGCTAAGAAAAATTGCCCCAATGTATGAATGAGTGTGTGAATGTGTGCCTACTTGGTGTTCCATTGAGGCTGTATTCCTGCCTTATGCCCATTGTTTTCTGGATAGACTTAGGATCCACTGCAACCCTGACCTAGATTAAAAAAAAATTACTGAAGACAAATGGATGAATGAATGAATGTTCCAGAAGCCTAACCGACTTAGAGTGAGAGTGTGACATGTAGCAGACACCATTACAGTCAAGCTGATGCAGGTGATGAGAGACAGCGTATGACTGCAATCACAGCTGTTTCTGAACTTTATTTTGTTATTCTTTATTGCTTATACTGTCTATAGCTAGAAATGGCCTTGACTGCAATATTGATGTTATTAAAACAGCGTTCAAAGAATTTCAGGTCTGTAGGAAACAGTGTGTGCCTTGGTGTTCTTTCTAATCTGTTTACTATTTTGCTTAATAGTTAGATCAATATTCTCAATGAAATGTGTCCCCAGAAAAGAAAACATTTAAAAAGGAAGTTTGACTCATATATATATATATATATATATATATATATATATATATATAATTTATATATATATATATATATATATATATATATATATATATATATATATATATATATATATATATATATAATTTATATATATATAAAATGATGATATAAATTGAATTTTGGAAAATGTAAAGGCCTTGTGGGAATTTTGTGCTTGATCAAACTATTCCTCCTCCAGGTATACAGCGGTTGCTATGCCAATGTTGTATAATACACGCTACAGCTCAAAGAGGAGAGTCACAGTCATGATCTCAGTAGTGTGGATCCTGTCCTTTGCCATTTCATGCCCCCTGCTGTTTGGACTCAATAACACAGGTAAATTTATGCTGCAAGAGACTGAAATCTCAAATTCTATGTCACTTTGTTTATTTTGTGATTCCAAAACAAAAGGAAAGGAAGAGAAACTCCTTCCTAGCAGCTCTTTACTGAATTTCAATTCTGCTCCAAATTTGCAGAGAGCCATGATGAAGCCCTGTGTGTAATCACGAACCCTGCCTTTGTAGTCTACTCTTCTGTTGTGTCCTTCTATGTACCCTTCATCATCACCCTGCTTGTGTACGTGCAGATCTATGTAGTGCTGCGTAGACGGCGGAAACGCGTCAGCACAAAGCGCACGTACCCAAGCAGCAACATGGACATGGGCACATTGAAGGTAATGCTATCATTTTAAACAAACACAGAGGTATCTCGCACATCTGATGACTTGCACTCTGATGATATGACAATAAAGAAATGATTTACAGTATATTTTATTAGGAAGCACTTCAGAGGCACTTCAAAATATACTGTCGTCTAAGTGCTATGTATGCACAGATCAGCCATAACATTGAAACCACATGCCTAATATTGTGTAGGTCCCCACTGTGCCACCAGAACAGCTCCACAAGACCTCTTATGGTGTGCTGTGGTATCTGGCACCAAGACGTTAGCAGCAGATCCTTTTAAGTCCTGTCACTTGTGAGGTGGGGCCTCCATGGATCAGACTTTTTAGTCCGGCACATACCACTGATGCTCAATCGGATCACGATTTGGCAAACTCTGAGGTCAAGTCAACACATTGAACACTTTGTCTGGTTCCTCAAATCATTCCTGAATATTTTTTGTAGTGTACCAGCCTTCGTTCCCCACACACATCAATGAGCCTCGGGCACCCATGACCCTGTCGCTGGTTCACCGATTATCCTTGGACCACTTTTGGTAGGTACTAACCACTGCATATCGGGAACACCCCACAACACCTGCCGTTTTTTTTTTTTAGATGCACTGACCCAGTCGTCTAGCCCCCGTCAAAGTCATTCAGATCCTTACGCTTGCCCATTTTTCTCCTGCTTCCAACACCTCAACTTCAAGAACTGACTGTTCACTTGCTACCTAATATTTCCCACCCCTTGACAGGTGCCAGTGTAATGAGATAATCAATAATATTCACTTCACTTCTCAGTGGTGTTAAGGTTATGGCTGATCAGTGTATATACCACTATGAGCAGGTAATCCTGGGTGATGCCTTTTAGACCATTTCTTTTACCTGGCCTATAGGGGCATAAAACAAATCAATACAAGCACTACAGAAAATGAAAGCTGACCCATACCTCTATTAGCTGGACACCTGCTTATTCTGTGGTTTGTTTTTAACATTACAGCTTTCACACATCTTTTTTTTTATGGGGAATATTCTGCCCTTGTAAAAGTACATTTACCATTTACTTTTTATGTACTTTGACCTTTTGGTACCTGTATTCCCAGTTTTCATATTAATCCAGGAGCAAGCAACAAAGTTTCTCCTTTTTTTCCAGCATTAGCAAACCAATTTTTTTTTTATCATTATCACTGATGTCTAATCTTCCTGTGCCTCCTATAAAAGTATATTTATAATAAGCTTTAATATTCATGATTTTAAGTTGTGTAATGAAGAAAGTATTACATGAGAAAGTATTTGACATTGTCCACTTTTTTGAACACATCAGTCAGTGCCTAGTGACTGAATGCTCTTCTGTGTTCTGTTTCAGAAATGCACTCACCCTGATGATGTGAAGCTGTGCACTGTCGCTGTGAAGTCCAATGGGAATTTCCCTGTTAATAACAAAAATGTGATATATCAGGTTTTTATTTTCTTTAAAAAAAAAAATGCCCCAAGGGACTTTGTTTTTTTTTTTTTAATCAGGAAGCTGACACTATCACTTTAGCTTTTTTGAAGTTGAGATTGTAAAGTCATTAACCTTTTTGTGTTGTTTTGGGTAATATGTGTATTATGTTGCTTTGTGAAAAAGTAAGTGTAGGGGAAGCTATGCTCTACTAAAAGTGTAGTGTAGTACAGTGTAATTAGAATATTTTTTTGAAAACTCAAGAGGAGAATATCAGCTTTAATGCAAAACTATTTGCATCTGTTTTGGGTGAACTGTATTTGAAATCATAACTCATTTTATACAGCCAGCTCCAGAATTATTGGCACTCTGTGCATGCAAAATGATGTAAAATGTCCCCCATTTCACAGAATGTTTTTCACTCATGATGCAGCTACTTTCAGTTCATTCTTAATACTCTTACTTTTGCTTTTTTTTTTTTGTTACATCTAGAGAGTGTGAAATGCAGGGTCACTTTTTAAATCTGAAAAAGAACTTTTTATTAGCATGCTCCATGTCACCTCCCTGCTGAAAGGCTTTAGTCACTGAGGTATAAGTAGTGCTTAAAGTGCAAAAAAACAAGTCCTGGTACGCCACCTTTTTGCCATGTTAGTGTTTGTGTCGCTGGTTTTAATAAACCATTAAGTAAGATTGAAGCTCAGCAGTAAATAATACTACAATGAAATACCAGTGTTTGCAACACACAAGTAAATGACTTCAATAAAGAAGAAAGAATTAAGAATACAGAAATTACTGTATTGGATCATTCAGAATTTTTAAAATCATTTAAAAAAAGATTCTAAATCATAATATTTAGTTTAATGTGCCATCTGTGTAGCTGAGAGCTCCATTCTTTCATCTGGTTTGTCTGTGTCTGAGTGAGTGGGTTTCATTCAGGAAATTTCACACCAGATGGTTCCATTTTAACAACCATTATAATCCACATGTAAAATGCAAGCCTTTGAATTGCATTGCTTTTTAAGCTGGATCTATTTTTTTTCCCTTCACTTGTGTGCTTAAGTTAAGCGTAAACTCCATAGAAAGCCATTGAAATCATACAATTACACAATTTTCGTATTCCCACAGTAATGGAAGCTGATGAAAAGTGCCAGTGCTCAAACAAGCAAAACATTAAAGTGTTGCATACCGGTGTGTTCTGACCCACTTTAAGGACTGGGTTTAGAGTTAGGATTCTTCCGTCCATTTCTTATTGATGAACATAGTTTCTCTGGCAGTCATACATGCTCATGCTGTCAGTGATTGTGTTTAGGCTCATTAGCAATTTCCTTTTGCTTCCAGACTTTCATCATTGTCTTGTGGGTTAATATTTGTCTCATCGCTTCATTTCCTTTGTTCCAAAACGCAATTCATGCTTTTTTTAATCAAGTGGGAATTTCTTCTGTCTACCTTTTACTGTGATGTTTTGTGGATGTCAGTTTGCTGTAACTAAACTCAGTGGTGCATTCTTGCTTATTAATACAGTTGAATATAACATCAAAAATATTTCTTTTTTCTTTACTAGCAGTGCCGTATCTAGTGCCAACTCTAGAGATTTTTTTTGGCACTGAATAATAGCTGTGTAAGAAAAAATATTTAAACCATTTTTAATTAAAATGGCCACATAAAATGGACAGTGTGTAAAAAGGGTTGTGATTCCTACATGGTTCATCAAACATGGAGGGTGATACTAAAGTTAACATTCTGTACTTTAACTAAATCGTTAATGGATTTAAAACAATGTGCTGGAAGTTCAGAGACTAAATAAGAAAATTGCCCAGTTATTCACAGACTGCACTCTACTTTTGTAAAGTAATTGGATTAATTATCGATGATTGCATCATTAACTGTGTTATCACTTTCTTCTAAGGCTTAGGGTCCTTATAGTAAACTGCAATTTGGAAGTTCATGCTTTGAAGCTTGTGATCCTGATGGATGCTTGTGATCCTGTTTAATAATAGATTTAAAGAGCCACCTGATTTAAACCAGACAGAGCAGTTTTGAGCAGGCTCGCTTGTTACCCATTTTACACCAATATACATCTAACCTTCTAAGAGCTACTGGGAATAGTATTTAACAGATTTACTTCTTACTCATGGACTCCCCACACTGATTAAAGTACTGAGTACCTTTCAGAATATTAATTGATCATGTATGATTTGACAAATTACTTTAAAAAGTGAATATCAGCACATTGTTAGAGCATTTCACCAACACAAGTCTTCTCTTTTTCCTACAGATTTTCATAAAAGAGGTGGCCAACAATGACAATGAAAGCCAAATGGATGAAATCACAAACCTTAATCCTCCAGACAAGAGGACACTTGAGCAGACAGGTGAGAGTCAGCATGGACTTCTGCTTGGTTCAAAACACACTGAAATAGATATAGCACCCTCTGCTCTCGAGCTCAAGCCTGCAAGGAACGGAAAGACCTACGAAGCCTCCAAAATGGCTAAAGCATTTGAGACTCAGGTGTCTCCCAGTGGCAAAATGCAGACGTCAGTGAAGTCCATCAGCAAGCGCAAAATCTCTCAGCAGAAAGAGAAGAAAGCTACTCAGATGTTGGCTATTGTGCTCGGTAAGTGAATGTTTTATCTGCACAGCCAATGTTTAGAATAAAACAACCTACAAAGTTAGCAATAACATGCAGTCAGCTCCATAACTAGTTGGGCACTGACAAAGTTATTGTTATTTTAGCTGTCTACCACAGTATATTGGAGTTGAAATTAAATATGTACTCAAAGTGCAGACTTTCAGCTTTAATCAGAGGGCACTTACATCCAATGGTGTAGGAATTATGATTGGACAAACTAACAATAATAAATTAAATTGTCATTTTTAATACTTGGTTGCAAATCCTTTGCAGTCAATGACTGGCTGATGTGATGCTCTTCCAGGCCTTTACTGCAGCAGTTCGTGCTTGTTCTTGGGGCATTTTGTCTTCAGTGTTGCCTTTAGCAAGTGAAATCCATGCTCAATTGGATTCATGGGTCATACATTTTCATGCCATAAGATGAGGTGGTCTGCTTCAGATCACGAGCAGTTACTTCCATTCTCCATACTCTTCTCTTCCCGATATTATTGTACAAGTTGATCTTTGTCCCATCTGTCCATAGAATGTTGTTCCAGAACTGCATGGGTCTTACTCTTTTGAGACTAACCAATGGTAAACCCTCTGTATTTACTCTGGTGAAATCTTCTCTTGATTGTTGATGCTGACACAGATACGACTACCTCTTGGAGGGCGTTCTTGGTCTGGCCAACTGTTGTAAAGGGGCTTTTCTTCACCAGGATAAGACTTCCTCTGTCCTCTACCACAATTGTTTTCCATGGTCTTCTAGGCCTTTTGTGGTTCCTGAGCCCAGCATGTACCAAATAGTTGATTTGGCCACACCTAATGTTTTTGCTATTACTCTGATAGGTTTGTTTTGATTTTTTTTTTTGCCCAATTATGACTTGCTTTACTGACAATAACAGCTCTTTGGAATTCATATTGAGAGTTAACAGCAACACATTCCAAAAGTAAATGCCACAACTGAAACTGCCTTTAGACCTTGTATCTGCTTAATTGTAAGTAAAATAATAGGAGAATAACACACACCTGTCCACGGAATAGCTGAGAAGCCTGCTTTCTCCAAATGAAAGATGAGTCAGCACTTCAATATACCGTGGCAAACACCTAAAAAATAAATAAATAAATAAATTAATAATAATAATAATAATTATTATTATTATTATTATTATTATTATTATTATTATTATTATAACAACTTGTCCAAATATTTATGGACTTGACTGTGTATAGTTCTTTCTCAACATTATCACGCAAACCTGAGAAAGTGCATCACGTTAAAGGCTTCTAATTTGATAAGCAACTAAAAATCCAATAAAGTGCACCTTTTTATTGTTTCTCTTCCTTTTTGTTTGTAGGTGTGTTCATTATATGTTGGCTGCCATTCTTTATTACACACATAGTGAACACATACTGCCATGTCCCAGCAGAACTCTACACAGCTTTTACCTGGCTCGGTTACGTCAACAGCGCCGTGAACCCCATCATATACACCACCTTCAATATTGAATTCCGCAAGGCTTTCATTAAGATCCTGCACTGTTGAGAGCAGACTTCTCCATAAGTGAAGAAAAACACATGCAGCCTGCATAAAACTCGTTCCTAAAGACTGTTTTAAAAGGAAACTGAACATGAAGATTACTGGGAATGATATAAATGTATATATGATGTTAAGGATGTATTAGAAAAGCAAGCAATTTTTCCAGTGTCATCTCATGCAACAATAAGACATTTCTGAATAATTGCTATAGAACAGAGGTGTCTTTCAGTATAAGCTTGACAGTATTACTTTTGTTTAATAATTACACAATGACGGTAAATTAAACATCATTTAGGTTATAATATTGCAGTCTTCATAGTGGGGAAGAAAAATTTAATACACTAATGCAAGTGTTGATGCTTAACTGACTACAAATGACATATATACATGTGCATATAAAAGGAATATGCACAAGGACAAAAAAGTGATTTTTTTTAAAAATAATATTAAGGAAATATTAATCCTCATATACATGTTAATGCTGTGCATTTGGTCTCAGCTATCACTATCAAGATGCAATCACTTTATCTTGATGATTCATGATTTGGTCTTTAGGGTCAAACTGATCTCATGAGAAATTTGTACTAAGTGCAGTTTGGTTGGAGTTTAAGTTTCATATGAATGAAATTATAAGAAAATGGTAACCATAAAGCTAACTTTGGTGTATGGAGTGTGAGAGGAAAATACCACTCAAGCCAGTGAACCCAAAAATTGTGTCACAAAATGACTGTGCAATTATTAATAATGTAAGGTGTTGTTTTTATACACACATACATATAAATCTACTGTAAGCTGTTTATGCTTTCAATAACATCCATTCAATGTGAAAAGCCTGTTTTGAAAAAATCGAGCATGTTATGTTCACATGTTGTACTATGACAAAAGCAGATACAATTACGGTCTGCAAAAAATTGCATCAATCAATACTATGTAATAATATAATAAAATATGGTAAAAATGAACTTTACATGAGCTGTTTCTTGAGTCAGCGATATACAGTGATTACTTGAGTTAGACTGGTGCCTGAGAGCACTCTCTAAATAACATGGCATGAAGCAGCTTGACGTGCATGTGTGCACTTTGGATACCACAGTGTCATTAGCCTCATGGCAACCATCTGTGGAGTGAGACGGCTAGGGACCTGAGGCAATGCACCCTTCTTACAGCACTAGCACACACCAGCTGAGAGCTAGATATAAGGTCTACCAGTCAGACTGGCACTGTAAAAAGTTCCCCACACATTACACACTTACCAGCCACTTTATTAGGAAGGCCTCTACCCCTGCTCACTCATGCAATCATGTGTCGGCAGCGCAATGCATAAAATCATGCAGATACAAGTCAGAGTTTTAGTTAATATTCACAGCAACTTCAGAATAAAGGTGAAAAAAGTGATCTCAGTGACTTTGTCCATGGCAAGGTTGTTGTTACAGGGAGCCTGGTGAATATTTCAGAAACTGCTGATCTCCGAGGAAATTTCTCTAGGGAAATACAACAGTCTCCAGCTTTTACGTGAAATGCTGTGGAAAACTAACAGTTGAAGATTGGAAAAACATCGCCTGGTCTTTTTCCAATCTACAACTGTCTAGTTTTGGAAAGCCTATACCCTTTATAGCCTCAGATTCCTGGAGTGGAACCCAATGTGGTCTTCTGCTATTGTAGCTCATCCACCACAAGGTTTGATGTGTGTTCTAAGATGCTTTTCTACTCACTATGGTGGTAAAAAGTTGTTATTTGGGTTACCAAAGCCTTCCTGTCAGTTCAAACCAGTTTGGTCATTTACTTCTGACCTCTCCTCATCTGCAAGAAGTTCTGTTGTGCTGTAAAACAAATCCAGAGCCATCCATTTTTCCTTCTGAGGCCTTGAGAAAAGAAAGGAAATTTGATATTACAAATCTTTTTAGTTGTTTGTTTGTTTTGAGGCTTATGTTGTTGTTGTTGTTGTTGTTTTGTCAGAACGACATGACAGACAGGATTTTGTGCATGAACCACAGACAGGTAAGAGCAAGGATAAAAACTGTATTCAGTCTCTGATCCACTACCAGGAGATGAGCCGAATAAATTCTGCAAAGAAGTTTACCACTCCAAACTGCAATGGGGGAACATTCTTCACAAAGAAAGGGAATCCAGTATGTTGTGCGTAGTTAGTTGGAACATACTTTCAACAAAAGTTGCTCATGCAGCTAAGACACAAATCAATTACAATTTGAGAGGCAGAGTTCTGCTCACAAAATGAGGAGAAATACAGTGCAATCCACTAATATTGGCACCCTTGGTAAATATGAGCAAAGAAGGCTGTGAAAATTTGTCTTTATTGTTTAACCTTTCGATCTTTTGTTTAAAAAAATCACAAAAATTACAAAAATACTCTGCTCTCATGGATATCAAACAATTGCAAACAAAACACAAGTTTATAAAAAAATATATATTTGTTAAATACACAGCTGCATCTCAAAATATTAGAATATCGTTGAAAAGTTCATTTTTTCCCGTAATTTAATTCAAAAAGTGGATCTTTCCTATACTCTAGATTCATTACACAAAAAGTGAAATATTCCAAGCCTCTTTTTTTTTTTTTTCATCTTTATAGCTTACAGCTCATGGAAATCACAAATCCAATCTCTCAAAATATTAGAATAAAGAATTTATAATACAGAAATGTATATTTGATTTTATTACCATTTCACTGCTCTGCAATGGACTGGTGTTCTATCCAGAGTGCATTCCCTGTAATATGTAATAAATAAGATATCCAAACTATTATATTTTATACTGTATGTTGAAATTTTATCAAAGAATAAAAGTTTATGATAGGAAATGAGATTCATCAGCATCATCCACATCAGTCTCTGTCTCATCACCTGAGGTAAAAGTCACTCAGAATATAAATTGTTCACTGTTCATTCTCACATCGCTGCTGAAATAATCACTTCAGTAACTTCTGTCTTCTAAATTTCCCATATTTTTATCGTCAGTTAAATTTTTAAAAATTTTGTCCACTGTTATCAGTAGAGAGTGTGTAATCACTTTTCTCTCTTTTGATGATGTGATGGTACAGGACTGTATCTGATTACAAATGGAATGGATTAGGCGCATGTCATTTTCACACCTTGGTAAAACTGTGATATTCACTGTATGGGAGAAAAGCATACTTAGCTAGCAAGGTTTTAGACATCTTTAGGCAGACTGGCTGTTTTTTTACCAGCGTAACTGGCTCCTTACCAAGCATGATCACTGCAGAAAACCAGGAATGGAAAAATACATTTTCAGGTTGTTTTTTTTTTTCTTCACCCACAGTGACTGCCAGTGGGTTTTCCCAAACCATCACTCAAATACTATGTTTAAGCAAACTTAGTTTGGACACCTTGAAGAAACTGATGCTTTCATAGAAACAGTTGTAGTAGGAGTAGGAGTAGGAGTAGTAGTACAACCCCAAATCCGAAAAAGTTGGGACAGTATGGAAAATACAAAAAAAGAAACAAAAAGAGTCATTTGAAATCTCAATTCAACCTGTACTATACTGAAAACACATTTGTGTAGGCGGAGGCGTGGATGAGCGCCGGTTTGTGAATGGGGTGCGGAGCAGAATTCTCAGGGCTGTAGCTAGGGAGTTTTGGGCCCCCTGAAAAAATATTGATGTGGGGCCCCACCGCCCTCCACCCATATCATATACGGTATAAGATATGGGCATGGAGGCCCACATATTATTTTAAAAGTTTAATATTGTATCAGTTTGGTAATGTACTTGTGAACATTTTTATTTTACGTTTATATAAATATTACATCAAAACTATGGCGTTAATCCATTAATAACTTCTTATGAAACATTGTTTAAAGTCATAATAAAATGAAAACAAAAGACAAGAAATGAATAAAATAATAAAATAAAAGTACCAGTAAGTAGTTTGGTGTCTAACAGCTTAATTTAACATTCAGAAATTGAAAGGAATGCAGTCAAATGCACAATAAAACCACTTAACTTACTCGTTTTGTTCATTTTTGATGAAGATAATATGCTATTGCACAATATATTATTAAATAATAGAGAAATTAGTTGTATTCACGTTTTCTTGACAGCACAGTTATCATAAAACATTTCACATCAGCAGCCGGCAGGTCTGTAATCCTTGTGACACGCATATCCAGTATTTCCTGTGTGTTATACAAACCAACCCCTATAATTGTCACCACCTTTCACCCACTAGCGACGGCCCTGTGCATAAGTGTCTTAAGCAAAATAAAAGTAAAGCGAACGCTGAAAAGCAGAAAGGGGAAAAAAAGCTAAATAAAACAGTTGAGTTGCATCAAGCCTGCCTCCTTCTTCCTTCTGCTTGCCCGACTTTTAAAGTTTGTCACAACATTATTAAAACATTATTTGTTGTTTTACTTAATTTGAATTTCATTTATTTTTGAAAATATACACTCATTTCAAATCTGACGACTGCAACACACTCCAGCTGTTTTGCAAATTTGACTGTTTACCACTGTGTAACATCACTTTTTCTTATAATAACACTTAAGTGTTTGCACACTGAAGAAACCAGTTGGTTAAGTTGAGCAAGTGGAATTTTCTCCCATTCATCCATTATGCATTTTTTCACCTGTGCAACTGTACAGGTCTTCGTTGCCTTATTTTGCGCTTCATAATGCACCACACATTCTCAATCGGAGACAAGTCAGGACTGCAGACAGGCCATGCTAGCACCCACATTCTCTGCTTACGCAACCATGCACTTACACAACCTTGTCCTGCTCTGAATGGCAGCATATGTTGCTCCAAAATGTGTACATATCTTTCTGCATTAAAGGTACCCTCCCAGATGTGCAAGTTACCCATGCCATAGGTACAGACACACCCACATACCATGACAGACGCTGGCTTTTGGACCTGATGCTGATAACAGCTTGCATGGTCCTTTTCCTCTTTGACCCGGAGAACACGATGGCTGTTTTGTCCAAAAACTATTTGAAATGTTAACTCGCGGACCACAAAACATGATTCCACTGTGCTACTGTCCATCTCAGATGAGACCAAGCCCAGAGAAGTCAGTGGCACTTCTGGACAGTGTTGATGCTTTGCATAGTAAAGTCTTAACCTATATCTGAGAATGCAGCGGCGTTGGTATCTGACTTCTCACATCGCTATTAGTCCTAAATTGCCCCGTCCCACCTTTTCTGGAACGTGTTGCATGCATCAATTTCCAAATAAACGTTTACCTTCAAAAAACTATGCAGTTGATTAGGTAAAACATCAAATACCCTATCTTTATACGTTTCTTTTTGTTTAAGTACAAGTCAAACTACATTTACAAATCACTCCTCTTTGTTTATATTAGCATTTTCCATACTGTCCCAACATTTTCGGAATTGGGGTTGTTGTAGTAGTGTATAAACACCAAAGAACTGTTACAAAGTTTTACTGTGCAGAAATAAAATATCAAGCTGTCTGATATTCTCAGGGAGCTTGATAGCAGTGGGCTAAATTTCAGAGTACTTTTAAACACCATGAAACATCATCATATAATATAACCGTGTTAAATAAAATAACATCTAACAACCTGTGATATGACAGAATGATTGAGATATTTCTCAAATATAGCACGTTAGGGAGTCCTATAATAAAACACACCATGAGTTTCTTTTATCATGATTTTCTTTTTACTGAATACTGAATGGCTGTTTGAAACTTTCCTGTGGAACACACAGTCATGTATTACAAAGTCTAAAGCATAGGTCTGACTAGAATGATTTACTACAAATCCTAGCTAAGTGATTTAGTATGATAGCGTTGAGGCAAAGAGTAACTGCAAGCTGAGTGGGGAATGAGTGAGCAATGATTGATAAAGGGACAAGTCGAAAATTACTGCTTTGTCCTGCGGACACTCAAATCACTTTCTTCAAAGTGAGAGCAAATGGAAGTTTGGATGTAATGAAAGACTTCACTACCCCTTATACGCCTTTCAAAAGCTCTAGATTTTCGATTTCGAAAGAATCCGAACGAGGCCAGTCAGGCAGAAAATTACGCTGATCCAACTGCAGCTACAGAAGGTAACAGATAGGAGAGGATTAAACGAGCTGTTTGGAGATATTACTGTTGCTGTTAGATGCATGACCAGAAAAAAAAATATCACGTTTTATCCCAAAAGCATTGAGTCATGTTGAATCCCTTCATAATTTCTAAACAATGGTTGCTGCTGAACCAGAAAATCTGGGCATGTACTCTATAAGTAGAGGCAAGTACAGAGACCTAGTCAAAATGCTGAACGAATAGAAAACAGTTATGAGACCTGTCACCTCAAAATGTGTTTTTTTCTAGAGAGAACGAACTGTCCACTTTATTAGGAACACCTGCACATTCCTGCAGTTATCTAATCAGCCAATCATGTGGCAGCAGCACAGAAGGCATAAACACAGACACAGATCAAGAGCTTCAGTTAATGTTCATATCAAAAATAAGAATGAAGAAAAAGCGTGATCCGTTTGACTTTGATCATGGTATGGATGATGGTACCAGAAGAGCTGGTTTGAGTATTTCAGAAACTCCTGGGATTTTCACACACAAGAGTCTCTATAGTTTACACAGAATGGTGTGAAAAAACATAAAATATCCTGTGAGCCTGCAGGCAGAAACACCTTGTTGATGAGAGAGATCAGAGGAGAATGACTAGACCGGTTTGAACTGACAGGAAGTCTATAGCAACTCAAATTCTTTACAACCTTAGTGAGCAGACAAGCATCTCAGCATGATCAAAACATCAAACGTTGAGGTGGATGAGCTACAACAGCAGAAGACCACATTGTTTTCCACTCCTGTCAGCCCAGAGGCTATCATGGGCACAGACTCGCCCAAACTAAACAGATGAAGTTAAAAAAATAATTATTATTATTTTACTGGAATCTTTAATCAGGTGATTTCTTTAAAATGTCCAGTCTGGGTGAGTGATTATTTGAGTTGCTATATCCTTCCTGGGCACTCAAACCTCTGACCTCTCTTATCAACAAGGCGTTTCCACCCACAGAACTGTCACTCACACAATGTTTTTTTGTTTGTTTGTTATTGGCACCATCCTGCATAAACTGTTGTGTGTGAAATTCTCAGGAGATCAGCAGTTTCTGAAATACTCAAACCAGCCCATCTGGTACCAACATCCATGTCATGATCAAAGTCACAGAGATCACACATTTTCTTCATTCTGATGTTTGATGTGAACATTAACTGAAGCTCTTGACGTGTATCTGCATGATTTTTTTATTTTTATTTTTTGCATTGTGCTGCTGTCACATGATTGGCTGATTAGATAACTCCCTCTCCCTCTCTCCTTCTGTCGAGCCACACATGATTTTATGGAGTTGCCAGTGATCCTGACCCTTTCTGCTCTCCTTACCTGCATGATCCATCCTGATGTCCTATCTCTGGATGGAGCTCTCATTAACTGGAGGCTACAGCCTGGAGATTGCTGAGGATGGTACCGCTTGAAGTACCATGGAAACGGTTTTGGACCTCAGTTCCTCATGGACATTCTCAGTGTGGTTGCTGGGACTACGGTTGCTGCTATGGCCTTGAGACTGCAATTCACACATGCAGTTTTGCACTCAGGTCTCCTTTAGTGAACAGTGGACTAGTTCAAAAAACAGACTTCATATAAAAACCACAATGAACTTTCTTTTACTTTCACACTATCCGTTGTTATCCACATGAGGATGGGTTCTCTTCTGAGTCTGGTTCCTCTCAAGGTTTCTTCCTCATTTCATCTTAGGGAGTTTTTCCTTGTCACCGTCGCCACCGGCTCGCTCAATAGGGTTAAATTCACACTTAAAATCTGTATCCTGTGGTTATATGTTTCTGTAAAGCTGCTTTGAGACAATGTCCACTGTTAAAAGCTCTATACAAATAAAATTGAATTGAATTGAATAACTGCATGAATGTACAGCTGTACATCCCATCTTCAAAAAACAGCTAAAGACCCACCTCTGCCGTGAACACCTAATCAACCCATTAAAATAATAATAATAATTACTCTGGCACTTAAACCTCTACTCTGCACACTTCCCTTCTTCTGGAACTCAATTTAAAGATCTTGTATGGTAGCACTACTTGTACTGTTTTCTGCTTGATATGTCACTTTGCTTGTATTTTCTCATTTGTAAGTCGCTTTGGATAAAAGTGTCTGCTAAATGAATACATGTAAATGTAATGTAAATGTTCCTAATAAAGTAGATGGTGGTTGTATTTTTACACTGTAAAATGAATTTTCAAAGATCAGTCTCTAGATTTAGAAGAATTATCAGTCAATGTTTTTTCGTGATTTTCCTCCTCTGGAAACACTGCATTAATTTTTCACAGGTTTTATTTATTTTATTTATTTTACCACTTGGGTCTTATTACTTCAAAACATAACAGGCTTCCAAAATCCTGTTAAGAATGAAATTTCTTGGAAGCTTCTGGAAAGTTCTATAGCTCCTCAAAAACAAAAACAAAAAAGCTCTTTTGCTTGGTTTGGATTCATGTGAAAGTGTTTTGAGAAATGAATACGTTTCAGCAGAGATACAAACCCAGTTGTCTTTTAAAGAAAACAAGTTAAATTCTTAAATAAAATGGTGTCTGCTAAGCTTTAGGTGCCTTTACTTTAGCTATCCAAACTTCCCCAAGGAAACAGCTTCTTTCTATCAATAAACACAATACAGCTATTGAAGCAGTAATTTTCTATTTGTGAAACAGGAGTACATTTTTTATACAATTTGTGTAAACTGTATTAGAGCTACAGCTCTGATCGTCAGGTTCTTTACCTTTTCAAGGGAATCCGTGAACAGAATTGCAAAACTGCCTTCATGGAGAAGGAAGAATGCGATTCTAGATTCAAATTTGGACAAATAAGGGTGCTATACAGGGCAGCTATATTTTACTGCATACTGAATGCGATAGCCTTTATCATGGGAATGCACGAGTGCTGCTCCAAAGTGATATCTACAAAGCAGCTGCCTGCTGAATGGACCACAATTATAATATCACATGTTACACAAACAAGATACACCCCAGTCCTGCACAACAGAGAAAAGCTTAAGCACATATACCAGCTCCAGTGTACAGAATTAAAAATGTAGTGAGATTCACACATGAATAGGGCAAATGTTTTTTTCATCAGTAAGGTTGGGTTTAAAGCATGGTGTAATTGACCCCAAAAGGTGCATACAGTATTTACCATTTACTCTACTAGTGTCCCAGTTCCAATCATGTACAATTCCAGTTTGCATATGTTGCCAAATGCAGTGTATTTCACCTTACAATTTCATGCACAAATATAATTTCTTACAATATAAATGCTTCATTATCATTTCAAAGCTGAAAATTTTGTTTTGCCAATTTTCTGCCAATAACATATTTCTTCTTTAAGAAACAATCAATATATTTCATCAAAACAGCATGTTGGGTAAGAATCCAATTTAACATGCATGGTGATAAAAACAGTCAGTCTTAAACCTCGCTAGCTAAGTGTGCTTTCCTCACATACTGAATGTCACACTTTTGATTATGCTGCTGGATAGTTATGTGCCATACGGTGAAAAAAACATAAGCTTAATCAATTCTGGTTATAATAAGACACTGAAAATGCCTGTGATGCTCCCACTATACAGTGCTGCTTAAAAGTTTGTGAATCTTTTAGAATGTTCTATATTTCTGCATAAATATAATCTAAAACATCATCAGATTTTCACACAAGTCCTAAACGCAGACAAAGAGAACCCAGTTAAACGAATGAGACAAAAATATGATGCTTGGTCATTTATTTATTGAGGAAAATGATCCAATATTATATAAATGTGCGTGGCAAAAGCATGTGAACCTCTAGGATTATCAGGTAATTTGAAGGTGAAATTAGAGTCAGGTGTTTTCAATCAATGGGATGACAATCAGGTGTGAGTGTGTTTTATTTATAGAACAAGGATCTATCAAAGTCTTTTCTTGTATGTGGACTTGAATCATGGCATGAATAAAGGAGATTTTTGAGCACATCAGAAAAAGGGTTGTTGATGCTCATCACGCCGGAAATATTTACAAAAAACGTTTACAAAACATCTCTAAAGAGTTTGGACTCCACCAATCCACAGTTAGACAGATTGTGTACAAATGGAGGAAATTCAAGACCATTGTTACCCTCCCCAGGAGTGCTCAACCAACAAAGATCACTCCAAGAGCAAGACGTGTAATAATCTACGAGGTCACAAAGGAGCCAGAGTAACTTCTAAGCAACTAAAGGCCTCTCTCACATTGACTAATGTTAATGTTCATGAGTCCACCATCAGGAGAACACAGGTGTGCATGGCAGGGGTGCAAGGAGAAAACCACTGCTCTCCAAAAAGAACATTACTATCCATCTGCAGTTTACTAAAGATTACGTGGACAAGCCAGAAAAAATGTTTTGTGGATGGATAAGACCAAAATAGAACTTTTTTTTGGATTAAATGAGAAGCATTATGCTTAGAGAAAGGAAAACACTGCATTCCAGCATAAGAACCTTATCTCATCTGTACAACATGGTGGTGGTAGTATCATGGTTTGAGCCTGTTTTGCTGTATCTAGGCCTCCAACAGTTACCCGAAACTTAGTTGCAATTATTGCTGCACAAGGGGGTCACACCAGATACCGAAAGCAAAGGTTCACATACTTTTGCCACTCACAGAAATGTAATATTGGATCAGGTTCCTCAATAAGTAAATGGCCAAGTGTAATATTTTTGTCTTTTTTTTTTTTTGGTGTGTTTAATTGGGATCTCTATCTACTTTTCGGAAAATCTGATGATTCTTTAGGTCAATGTAGAAAATACTAAAGGGTTCACAAATGTTCAAGCACCACTGTAGCCTCAGATTCCTGTTCTTGGCTGATAGGAGTAAAACCTGACATGGTCTTCTGTTGTTGCCTACCCACCTGTTGTGCATTCTGAGATATTACTGATGTTCACCACAGCTGTAAAGAGTGGTTATTTGATTTACCATAGCCTTCTTGTCAACTTGAACCAGTCTGGCCATTCTCTTCTGACCTCTCTCATCAGTAAGGCATGTCTGCCCACAGGACTGCTGCTTAATGGATTTTTTTTTTTTTTTGCTTTTCACATTATTCTGTGTAAAATCTAGAGATTTTGTGTGTTAAATTATCAGGAGATCCGCAGTTTATGAACTACTCAAACCAGCCCATCAAGCACCAACAACCACAGTTAAAGTCACAGAGATCACACTTTTACCTTATTTTGATGTTTGATGTGAACATTAATTGAAGCAGTTGACCTGTATCTGCATGATTTTATGCATTGTACTGCTGCCATATGATTGGCTGATTAGATAACTGCATGGGAGTGTATTAATATTTCAATGATACAGGCAAACTTGAAGCTTGCTGTTAGGGAGGAACGAGGAGGAAGGAAAGGAGAAAAGAGGCAGGTAGAGGAAGCTCTCACAGTGCAGTGCCTATAATCACATGCTCAGACAGGACCAAACCTGTAGAAATTATATATATATATATATATATATATATATATATATATATATATATATATATATATAGGTAGATAGATAGACAGATAGATAGATGTATATAATAATATGTAAATACATAAAGGAATAAATTACTTGATAAAACAAATATAATTCATTTTAAAATTAAATTGGATCCTAAATTTATTTTTGTATGAGTTTTTTTTTCCTTAATTTATTATTTTCTGTATTCATTTTTACATTGATTTATATTCTTTTTAACTTTTTATTCATTTTTCCCATTTATTTTTATATTTATTTATTTTTTAAAATATTTATTTATTCCCGCATGTATTTATTTCCATATTTATTTATACATTGATTTATTTTGACTTTTCTGTGTTCAATATGGAAATGAGGGAGGCGGTCCCTACGCAGCTCCAGTGCATCATTGGTTGAGAGCTCATGTATAAGCATCAAGTGTAAGAGAATAAATCACAAACTTACTAAAATGTAACTAAATATTATTTCTATTTGCTTGATCAAGCCATTTATTCCTTTATTTATTTTCCTATTACATTTATTTATTTATCTATCTATTTATTTATATATTTATACATTTATTTTCAATATCTGCAGGTTTGGTCCCCATATCACCCTCTCTATAGACAATTACACTTGGCCAGCTGAGCCTGGGGCAGGTGCTGTGTTTGTTTTTCTAATGTGTTAATAAAGTCACTCCCAACAGACCATGCCTGGCACTCCACTCAGCCCAAGCTGCACATCGCTTATTCATTTAGCAGTACCTATACTGTCACAAATTATGAGCAGAAGCAATTCGTCTAGTCTCCTGGACAATCATCTGGGGTGATAGCTGTGATTCATGTCTGTCTATAATTCCTGAATAAGTATTGATTTATTGGGTGTCTTTGTATTATTATGGAAAATAATATTTTCATTCATAGTTGGATCAAAAAACCCAGAGACATAAAGCTTGATAGAAATGACTCATAGGAAAGACTCGTATGTCTAGAATCATAAATAACTAGAAAGTCTGCAAACACTGGGGTTCATTTTAACTTCACTTGGAGCAACTTGGTGCTGTTTTAACAAAGGATGATTTGTGAGGGTAATATCCTCTGGTGAGAGATCAATGAGGATTATAAAAAATGTGATTTTCTTTTCTTCTTAAATCATTCCACCGTTTTCATTCAGCAAAATGTAAAAGTCCCTATATAAATGAAAGAAGTTTTTTTGGAGGTAAAGACCTTGAAATCCTGTTTAAAATATAATCCATTTTTCAATTTCAGAGAATAAAAGAGGTTTCCAAGTGGATGAAAATCACCCAGACTTCAAAATTAAGCATTTGATCGAAACAGTCATGCCTCAATATTAAAAGGATTAAATTAAAACACACACATAGCTGGGTGCTCATTCTCCACATTTTCTACATAAAGAGTGTCATAAATAGTGTGTAATAAATAGATTTCACAGTTCAAAACCGTCTCAGTGTACGGTCGCCTGTTTGCTGTGTAATATATCACTGTATGTTAGTGTTAATATGATCATATGAACACCATCATTAATACCTGAAAGTAAATTCTGTGGTGCTACGAACAAATTCTTTAGTGGCTAAGATGTATACTAGGCTTATACCAATAAGTAAGTAAGTAAATAAATAAATAACACAACACAGGGCACCGGAATGGATTTTTAGACGGTGCTGTGATTTACTAGGGCATCTAGTTAGCATTTGACAAGAATAATAAAACAAGCCTCTCAACTAAAGCCATTCAATATCTCTGGTTCTCCTTTGGGGGAGATTGTCAATGCGCATCAGGAAGCTAAGGTTTTGTTGTTATTATTAAAGTTTTTAATGCCACTCTTAGTGTGGACACTGAAAATATTACAAAGTAACACTTCTGTAATATAAACAAAATTCTTCTTAGTATATTATCATGTAATGTACAATACAGCTAATTAGCTAGTTATCCTCTCTTCTCCTGGCACAGCCATCATGTAATAACATGTAATTGCATGCTGTTAAGGCTTGTTTCAACAATGAAGTCCGCTCTAGTTTGATATTTTCTTGATCAAAACTTCATGCATGCTTGGAAGGTTGGAACTGCCATTTAGATTACATTTACATTTACATTTATTCATTTAGCAGAGGCTTTTATCCAAAGCGACTTACAGAGGATGTTTTCCTCTTGTAAATTTGTCACTTTCAATGGATGTAAAAAGTCTACACAACCCTGTTACAATGCAGGTTTCTGTGATGTAATTCAAATGAAACCAAGATAAATTATGTCAGAACTTTTTCCACCTTCAATGTGAAATTATAACGTATAAAAATTAAGTGAAAAACAATCTGGAACATTTAAGAGGAAAATATGAAAAATAAAAAAAAGTTATAATAACCTGGTTGCATACGTGTGCACAGTCTTTTATTACTGATAATGATATTATTGTTCAGAATGAACCAATCACATTTAATCTCATGTTCAAAAGTCATTATCATACAGCTGGCATCAATGAGATTATTCTGATTAACCCCAACTAAAGACCAGCTGTTTCTGTAGGATTTTCTTCAAATCGTCTTGGTTTCATCTGACTGCTGAGGCCATGGACCGCAAAGAGCTTACAAAGCATGCATGGTATCTCATTTGTTGAAAGGTATCGATCAGGAGAGGAGTATAAAAGAATTTCCAAAACATTAGATGTACCATGTAACACTGTAAAGCCCATCATCAACAAGTGGAGAAAATATAGCACCACAGTGACACCACCAAGAACAAGACATTCCTCCAAAATGTATAAAAAGGACAAGACAAAAACTTACCAGGGAGGTTTCCAAGAGATCTACGGCAACATTAAAGGAGCTGCAGGAATATCTAACAAGTACTGATTACTCTCTGCATGTGACAACAGTCTCTTATAATCTTCACATGTCCAGGCTATTGGGGTAGGGTGGCTAGATGGAAGCCCTTTCTCACAAAAAATATCCAAGCCTAAAGAAACTAAATCACCCCAAACCATGTGGCAAAATGTGTTATGGTCTGATGAGACCAACTCCAAGAGGTAAAATAATTTCATAATCCCAAAAGGTATGTTTGGTGCAAAAACAAAAACAGATCACCAAAAGAACACTATACCTATGACGAAGCATGGTGGTGGCAGCATCACGCTTTAGGGTTGATTTTCTTTAGCCAGAACTGGGGCTTTTATTGAGGTGGAGGGAATCATGAATAGCTACAAATACCAGTCAATTTTAGTGCAAAACCGTTAAGAGTCTGCTAGTAAACTAGTAAGGAATTTCACCTTTCATCACAACATTGACCCAAGGCATACATCCAAATCAACAAAGGAATGGCCTAGCCAGAGCCTAGACCTAAATCCAAGTAAAAATCTGTGGGGTGACCTGAAGGAGGCTGTGCACAGGAGATGCCCTCACAATTTGATGGATCTAGAATGTTTTTGCAAGAAAGAGCAGGAAAATATTGCCAAGTCAAGATGTGCCACACTGATAGACTCTCACCCAAAAACACTGAGTGGTGTATTAAGTATTAGTTTAGGGGTGTGCATACTTGTGCAACTAGGTTATTGTAAATTTTTTGTATTTTTAATTTTTCCTCTAAAAAAGTTTGATTGTTTTTCACTTGCATACGTTGCAATAATACGTTGCAGTTTCACGTTAAAGGTGGGAAACGATCTGACATGATTTATCTTAGCTTTATTCTTTTACATCACAAAAACCTGCCATCTTAACAGGTGTGTAGAGTTTTTTATATTCACTGTACATTAATCTCTTGTATAATAATGCTGGAAAACACAGCCTGTCACTTTCAAACAGTAATACCAGCTCCTTCATACTTTTGAACTCATCATGGTTTCTATGGAGCACATAGCGACCTATAAAAACCTCAGAGCTGAGCAATGTCTGACATGTCAAGGTCATACAACATTGCATTTGCATTTAGTTTGAAAAAAATGTGGAGGCATGTGTTTAAATTCCTTGGCTAGGGCCTTCAATCCATTTAATGAATTAAAGTACACCTATTATGGTTTTTCAAATATTTCAAATCTTTCATGTAGTGTGTTTTTTAACTGTTTGTGAATGTAAAAAGTCTGCAAAGTTTCACAAATCAAAGCGCACAACAACCGGAGTTATTGATTAAAAAAAGAAGGAACCGATTCTGAACAGCTGAAACGAGTCGTTATTCCAGACTTTTCTTCCTGCACTAACCTACATAGGTTTGTAAGAAAAAGCCCCGCCTCTGTTTTCCATCGGCTGCTCCTGACAGACGGAGCTGAAAGTCGTTATGGTAGTGAGCATTTCCTTTTCAACACACGCTGACAGCGGTAAACCAATCACAACAGACTGGGACATCTGACCAATCAGAGCAGAGTATGCTGTCTGAAAGGAGGAGTTTAGAATGAATCCTTTAGAACGGATCATTTAACGAGTCGTTTTTGAAACTGCGGGGGAGAAAAGGTAATGCTACGTTTTAAATTATGAGCACATTAAAGTGTTTTTTGACCTTGGATGTATGAGACCTTTAAAACAAAATTAGGCACGTTTCATAACCATAATAGGTGTGCTTTAAGAAAAAAATACATTTAAAAACACCTTTTTCTATGAGGTATCGTTTGTACCTTGGAAAACTTTATTTGATAAGAAAATGTGCAATTCACCTCATGTCACCTTCATCACTTGTCCTTAAAATCTTATTGTGATTCATATTACACTGCTTACTGTGCTACAACATTATATTGTGGAAGTGCTAGAACTTAAACTTACAGCCTTCTCCTTCCTTTTCTTATACACTAATCCTGGTTTGGTTCTCATACCAGCACCTCTTTTCTCTGCACAGCAGCAGCAGCAGCAGGCTGTATATTATGCATGATAGATGCTTGATCTTCCATTAAATGAACAGAGAGATAACTAATTTATTGATTATTTTTGCTCATGAATTCTTTTCTGAGCAAGCCCTTTCAAATTGCATCGGCAGGATTCCTCTTGTACGGGAGATACGATGAGTCACTGTGTATTCACTGCACGTTTCAACATGTTCTCACACTTGATAGTAGGAACAATTTGCTTCATATGAAAAGTTTCCAAGGGGTGAGTAAGTGTTCAGTATGATATCACTCAAATCAAATCGCATATCGCTGTTGTTTGTTCAGGATTTGTTGATTTTTCATTAGATCAGAAGTCTACAAGCTTCTCAGAAGAAGAAACAATAGTATACAGTGTTATTGTTTAAAATGTAGCTCATTGGCTCTGTCTATAAGGTAGAGTAGAAGAGGGAGGAATGCAGTCAAAGCAGTTGTGAACTCTCTGACATGTACTGTACATAGTTTTAAAGGAATGGAATGTTATGAATGACCTACATTCCTTTGTAACAGAAGAGAATATCTAGGTGAACGCAGTAATAAACTCCTGTGAAAGATAGTTCACACAATTGTGACACTGTAAAAGTCCTCTGAAACCATATTCAACTATTACCAAATACAGCTTAGAGGAAGTGCTCATAGAAGAATTCATTCACAATAATGGGTGAGCGATACCTAAGGGAGGCCTTTTCATCACATTGTGAAAATGCCCCTGAGCCAAATCAATAGGAACACTTTTAACAAAAAAAACATATGCAGAGAGACGCAATCAATAGGCGAGATCAATGCAACCCTTCATCCTTCTCCAGTGCCGGATGTTATTTGCCATTATGTGTAGGCTTTGACTGTCTATCCTAGTCACCTTGCTCACCTAGTCTTCTAAGTGCTTCAGTAACTGCATCATCTCCTCATTGCTGCCTTGCCGAGCCAAATCTAATGCTGTATATCCTTTGCAGTTGACTATGTCCTTATCTGCACTATTCATCAGCAGGGCTTTGACAATCGGGACACTGCTTGACTGCACAGCCAGATGCAGTGGTGTGTCTTTGCTGTTGTTTTGCATGTTGACGTTGGCGTGCCCAGCAATGAGCAAGAGCACGTTGGCAAAGCTGCTGTTGTGGCACGCTAGATGCAGCGGTGTCCAACCTCCATCCTCAGCCATATTTGGGTTGGCCCCGGCGTTTATCAGCACCGAGACAACTTCATCATGTTGGTGGTGGCATGCGAGGTGCAGTGGCGTCCACCCTCCTTCACCTTGCGTGTCCACAGAGCCGCCGTTCTCTTCCAGAACCAGCAGGGTCTCTGAATGTCCCTTGAGCGCTGCCAGGTGCATGGGTGTCCAATTTTGGCACGTCCTAACATCAGTGTCCTCGCCGTGACTCAGCAGGAGCCTGCAGATGCCTGTGAAGCCTTGGAGGGCTGCAAAATGCAGGGCGCTGTAACTCCGTTTGTCTTTGCGCTTCACGTCTGCTTTGCTATTCACCAGTAGCCGTACTATCCTGAAGTGGCCCTGTTCAACTGCTAGGTGCAGAGCGGTGGATTGAGAGTTATCTGTCCTATTTGGGTCAGCTCCTTTGGCCAGTAAGACCTTGGCAATGCGCAGGTGACCATACTCACACGCTGTGTGGAGTGCCGTCCTTCCGGATTGTCCCTCTTCTTCGTCTACATTGCTCAAGCGAGAGAGAAGATGGCGCACAATATTCTCATGACCATTTTGAGCAGCAAGGTGAAGAGGCGTCCATCCTTCTTTGTCTTTCACATCAGCTGTGGCTTTGGCATCTAGTAAGAGGCGAACAGCACGGTCGTCTCCGCTCTGTGAGGCGAAATGCAGCGGCGTCCACAGGTCTTGTTCAGGGATGTTGACGTCGGCACCATGTTCCACAAGCAGGCCGAAGGTCTCGTGATACTTCTTCAGCAATGCGACAACAAGTGGTGTGTATCCGTTGGCACACTGGCAGTTCACTGACGCCCCATGATTTAACACCAGCCTAACGCATTCAGTGTTGCCGCTGGCGACGGCGTAGTGAAGGAGCGAGTTGTCATTTTTGAAGAGCATCGAGACATGCTCCTTCTTTAAGACATTTTTGAAGGTTTCAAAGTCCTTGTGTTTCAAGTAAGACACAATGTCTTTATCTGTTAGCGAGATGGATACAAAAGATTGTTTCAATCTTTGGAGCAAATTTGAAATACAGAATACATTATATTTGAAAAACCAACCTGAATGTCCATCGGGTGTATCGTTTGAGTTCTGGAAGAGAAAAGGTGCAAAGTGAATTATTCTTTATGATGGAGGAAAAAAATAGAAAGGGAAAAACAAGTTTGAAAAATACACCTAATATTAGATCTACACTGTATTAGGTCTAGACTGAAGGCCACAAGGGAACTAGTCAGAAAGTGGCAGGGATTTAAGTTTAAGCTGAGATTTAATTTTTCTGCTGACAGTGTGCTATATGGCCAAACATTACTTACTCCTCTCGGCAAGGCTGACAGAGACTTTTCAATTTTACGTGATCTCTTCTTTATCTCCTTGCCTGGAATCTTGTCTGGGAGTTTCAGGACATCACTTAGAGCTTCAGTCAGCCACACCGTCTCTGAAGAATAACAGATATCATCCTGCTTTTCGGCTCACGAAAAGCACACTGCAGAAAATACACTTTGCCCCTTTATTCCAAAAGAATTTCATTTGGCTCAGTTTAACTTTCTAGAAAGTCAGGTAAAATCCTGTGCTGGTGACCTCAGACTTTGTGCATCTGCATCTGTGATTATTTTAATGGCTTTTTTTATGTTTATTACGATACATAATATTTAATTGGCCTTCAAATGAGTTGTAACCTCTGAGCGACTGGAGTGTCTTAATCAAACAGTGTCTTAATCAAACCACCCATAAAACTGTAGTGCTAAGCAAATAACCGTGCTAATCACATTTTTAGTAAGCTGATATCAAGGTTTAATTACATTCAGCTCCTTAGTCTTTAACACTCTAACACTCTATACAAGTGGGTTTAACATTTGAATGTTTTTTTTTTTTTTTTTTTTTTACTCCTTAAGCATATTTATGCCCATGTCCAAAAAACTCTACCGCCAGGATCGGTGGCCCATAGAGTGTCAATAAAATGACTGACAGGAGGCACATTCAAACACAAACAAGCATTCCAGACCAGACTCTGCATCTATACTTTTGCGAAGGCCACAGCTTAAACCATTGGGGTTTTTTTGTTTGTTTGTTTGTTTGTTTGTTTGTTTGTTTGTTTTCCCCCCATCTGTATGTTCTACATACAGTATCTTCCATGTTATGTACAAGAAATGAATAAAAAAAAATTTCATGAGATATTTACCTCAAATTTTATTTGATACTTCACTAAACTTAGAATCAAAACAGAACATGGATAAGTTCAACAATACTTTCTTTTTTATACTCTGAAGCCCTTCTGAGCAAACGTAAAAAAACAAACACAGGCGTGTGTTACCAGAAAAAGCTGGCCGTTCGCTGGAGTCTTGACACCAGCAGAATTGCATTATGCTGATCATCTCCTCACACTCAGGAGGCTTGTCATCTGGGACCATCTCCACATTGGGCCTTTTGCCAGATGTCACTCTAATCAATATTTCAGTCATGTTCATTCCTGCATCAAAGAGCAGAGAATTAAGGATCTGTGATACAAAAGGTTTATACACAAACACTTTAGGATCTGAAATTAGGATGCAGATGTACCGCAGTACGGCCTCTTCTGGGTCAGAATCTCCCACATCACCATGGCGAAGCTGTTGTTAAGGAAGAACAGATAGCATCCATGATCAGGCAAAGCAAATGCATAAACATGGTGTAGTGTTTAGAGTGGATCTATTTCTTTAAGTGGAATCACTCCCCTAAGCATTGATCTCTGTTTGGTAATTAGCCATGCGTATTGATATTTTTTTCTGTCTTGTTCTGGTTAATTCTGGTTAATACACGAGTTAACCTTACCTCCGAGTGTCTGCTTTCTTTTTCTCAAGTTGTAGTCTAGTTCAAAAGATACAACACATGTGCTTTAACTTTATTATAAAGTCTGCATGCTTTTTGGAGTCTCACCTGTAAACATCATATTTGGAAGTAGGAGGTTCAGCGTTCAGGCTGAAAGTCTCTGGTGGGACGTAGCTAATGTTTCCCCTTGCTGCCAAATGCTCAATGAATTCCGTCTTGTTAGAAGAGTCGTCCCATTTAATTATCCCAAAATCTGAAATCTTACAGAAGATAAACAAACATTTTTTTTCAGGAAATGTTTTGCTAATGAAGTCTGTTTTAAGTCTCTGTGAATTGGATTTAATAATTCACGAATTCATGAATTCTGCAAAAGTCCGTTTTGCGCAAATGAAGCATCAGATGAAATATAAGCTGCATGAGCAACAAAACCGTTATAGGGAAATAATCAGTGACAGGGAGATGTGATCCCACCTTACAGTTGACTATTTTGTAATGACAGCACGCCCCAAAGTGTTTTATTCCTCTTATAGCACAGCAAATTGCCAACAAGTGCAATTTTTTTCATTTATTAATTAACATCACAATTGTTATCCATTTATAAGCACATTTAATGTTGTGGAACATCTGTAAATTATTATTTACTTTATACAGTCATTCCCTTGCCATCGTCTCTTTTTTTCTCTCTCTTTAAGATGAATAAGATTTTTTAAAAAAAATGCAGCATCTCGTGTTACCAGGACAAAGCCCTCTGTCCTCAAGACTTTCCAGAACTGCAAACTTCAAATTATTTCTTTACCTCTCACTGTCACAAAGAACTGACACTGAAGACTCCTTCCAAAAATGCTAAATAAACTTGCTTACCATATCAATAATGACACATTTTTAATCCATTTATGTAGAGAGTCCACCATAAAAGTCCCTGAGTAAGTTGTTACTATAGAAACAATAACATATTAGAAGAAGCGTATTAATATAAACCTTGCACCTGGTGGTACTGTTCGAGCCATGCTGTTATAGAAAATGAATCAACACCTCCTTATTTGTGAATTCACCAGCACTACTGATTATAATTATGCACCTTAACATGAAGATGATCATCAAGAAGGATGTTGGATAGCTTGAGGTTCAGATGAAGGAGAGGTGGCTTCATGCTGTGCAGGAAGTTCATGCCCAAGGTCACCTCATGGATCATTTGGAACTTCTTTGGCCACATAAGAGCATGAGTTGTGAGAAGATTATCCAGGGATCCTCTGCCCATGTACTCCATCACGCTCGAGTCTTTGCACAGCCCATAAATAGTCATCAAGTATTTAAATTTGATTTTCCCTATTTTGGAGACCTGCAACATGTTCCTAGGAGAAACAGATCACATGACATAATCTGAAGCACATACAAGTAGGAGTGGTGACTTGTCAGTCTGGATTTAAGCATACAAATCCTCTGAACATTCAGAATGTTAAATCATGATGGAAATATAATTTAAAGATAAAATGACATCCAGATTTATGTAAAGCTGGTTTGTGGCAATGTCTATCGTTCAATGAGCGATACAAATAAAGCTAAATTGAATGAAATTGAATGGAAATCATTTGCAGTTTTCAATGTTATTTCAGTGTCTGTATAACCGTACCTGTAATCACTGGAGTTAATAAAAGTCTTAACGGCACATTTTTCCCGCCACAGCTTGAGCTTGACTTTGTACATACGGCCGAACTTGCTTTCGGAAATTTTCTCCCAGTCTACTTCAAATTCTTCTTTTTTAAAATACGTAAATCTCTCCTCAGTGAAGGAATCGAGACGCTCACTTTTACGTGAAGTAGGTTCTGCCATTTTGAGGTTTTCTAAACTCAAAATTCTGTATCTCTCAACACCAAGCTATATCTTCTCTTCAACAACTTCACCAACTAAAAACTGGTCCGGGAGTTACAGTAGGAGGAGTTTAGGGTGCTGCTTATTTTCTTAAGAATGTTACTTAGCCGGTTTTTCAGTTGTACAGGTGAGACTGCATAGATTTCCGTTGGGGAAAGGGAGACGGAAATGGAGGCAAAAATGTGTTTTGAAAAGAACGATAAAGTTTAAGTAACGTCCTGAATAAAAAGACAAGTACTATGTAAATATTGTAAATACAGTGGAATATGTATGGGCTTTTTTTTAATTATTATTTCAGGTATATTAATTGATATTTAGTTCTGAAAGAATTATTTGCATAATAAATAATTTATGCATGAAATTGTGTAAACTAGACAAATGTTACTTTTTTATTGTTATGTCTAATTACGTGTTTGTTTGTTCTTTTTTTGTTTCTCTCCTCTTCTCCCTGTTTCTCTCTCTATCTCCTTCCCGTAAGCAGGAAGTAACCTGACTCCAGTGACTGGAAATGTGCTGTGATTGGAGGCGGAGACGATGAGGTGGGGATTTAAGCAGCACCATTCCACAGAGGGCGAGGGCGAGGGTGAGTGTGACGGTGAGGGCGAGCGTCTTCATCTTCTTGTCTATACTACTGTTATTGGTTTTTGGGATTAGTAGAGAGCTGGGTGCCATTTCCTTTATATACCTATTTTTGTTTTCTCCTGTTTAAGCTAGTTAGAGTATTTTTATTGTAATTTTGTTCCTTTTTCTTTGGGAATTTAGTTAGTTAGTTTCTCCGTAATAGCTAGAGGGTTTGTTTTGTGGTTTTGGCCTTGCCCCCTCTTGAAGCCTTGAAGTCCTCCCATATTAGTAAATAAAAGAATGTGTTTTTGACATTGGGTTGTTGGTTTTTGTGAAAGCACTGGGGTTGGGAATTGAACCTTGCTGTCTCCACACATCACATCATTTTTATTCTGTTACATGTCCTCCAACCCTAGACTACATTTATGACATTTGGCAGATGCCCTTATCCAGAGCGACTTACATTTATCTCATTTATACAACTGAGCAGTTGAGGGTTAAGGGCCTTGCCCAAGGGTCCAACAGAGGTAGCTCAGTAGTGCTGGGGCTTGAACTCCTGACCTTCTGATCAGTAACCAAGCGCCTTTAACCACTGAACCACCACTGCCAAAAATGGGGAGGTAAAGACTAAACAGGGACGTAACCATTATATTGTAGTATCCAGTGATTGTTATGTTTCAGTATTATATAAAGAGAAACAGTGCTGTTTATGATAATTTTGCCTTTCAAAGATCAGCATTTGAAACTATAGTACACAGTAGCTACATGTTGCTTTCTGTGTGTGTGTGTGTGTGTGTGTGTGTGTGTGTGTGTGTTTTAAACTTTAATGCACACACTTCAGGCTCTCTGTTTTCATTTGATAAAATGAATAAAGCTTGCTAAAGGGGATAGTTGTTTGTGACAAGAAACATTAATAATTAAACAAACTGCAGAACTGAGGAATTAGAGTTTGACACTCTGCATGTAGTCACAAATGACTTTTTTGCACATATTTAACAATTTAGTGATTTGCATTAGTATCTTTTAAGTCTGAGTTCAGTTGGCTTGTGATGCGAACTTGTGATTTGATTGTGAATGAAATTTAAAATGTAATAACAGTGTAAGCACACATTAATATTGTTGTTGTAATATTACACTCACCACCCACTTTATTAGGAACACTTATTCATGAAATTATGCAAACAGCCAATCAGGAGGCAGCAGCATAATCCATAAATGCATGCAGATTCCGGTTGAAGGATTACAGAAACTGCTGATCTCGTGGGATTTTCACACACAACAATCTCTAGAGTTTACACGGAATGGCGCAAACAACAGAAAACATCCTGTAAGCATCACTTCTGAAGTTACAAACGCCTTGCTAATGAGAGAGAACAGAGTAGAATGGCTAGACTGGCTCAAGATGACAATAAGGCTACAGGAACTCTGTGAACGCCTCTTTATAACCATGGTGAGAAGAAAAGCATGTCAGAACACACAACACAGCGAGCCTTGAGGCAGATGGGTTACAATAACAAAAGACCAAGATTAGAAAAAGACCAGGAAGTGTTTTTACTTCAACTGGGAACATTAACTGAGTTCTTGACCTGTAGCTGCATGATTTCATGCATTGCAATGCCGCCACATAATTGACAGTTTGGATAATTTCACAAATGAGCAGGGTTACAGGTGTTCTTAATAAAGTAAATGGGGATTGTAGTTTCTAAGGGAAAATAATAAGTACAGATTTAATGCTGAATTTGTATCAAGGGAATGCAATCCACCTTTAAACATGATCTAAATCTGTATTGCATTTGACTGTGTTGCATCAAACAAACCAAGACGAAATGTCATGCAAGCCATTGCATTTCACCAAATGTTATTATAGCTTTATTGTAACTGTGTTTCAGTCCAGTCAAATATGACGAATGCAGCACAGTGACTTAATGAAATCTCAGATTTTCCTGGGTCATTTGTGGATATACAGTGCATCTGAAAAGTATTCACAGTGCTTCACTTTTTCCACATTTTGTTATGTTACAGCCTTATTCCAAAATGGTTTAAATTAATTATTTTCCTCAAAATTCTACAAACAATACCCCATAATGACAATGTGAAAGAAGTTTGTTTGAAATCTTTGCAAATTTATTAAAAAAAAAAAAAAAAAAAAAAAAGCACATGTACATAAGTATTCACAGCCTTTGCTCAATACTCTGTTGAAGCACTTTTGGCACCAATTACAGCCTCAAGTCTTTTTGAGTATGATGCTACAAGCTTGGCACACCTATTTTTGGGCAGTTTCTCCCATTCTTCTTTGCAGGACCTCTCAAGCTCCATCAGGTTGGATGGGGAGTGACGGTGCACAGCCATTTTCAGATCTCTCCAGAGATGTTCAGTCGGGTTCAAGTCTGGGCTCCGGCTGGGCCACTCAAGGACATTCACAGAGTTGTCCTGTAGCCACTCCATTTGTTATCTTGACTGTGTGCTTAGGGTCGTTGTCCTGTTGGAAGAACCTTCGCCCCAGTCTGAGGTCCAGAGCGCTCTGGAGCAGGTTTTCATCAAGGATGTCTCTGTGCATTGCTGCATTCATCTTTCCCTCGAGCCTGACTAGTCTCCCAGTTCCTGCCGCTGAAAAACATCCCCACAGCATGATGCTTCCACCACCATGCTTCACTGTAGGGATGGTATTGTCCAGGTGATGACTGGTGCCTGGTTGCCTCCAGACATGATGCTTGCCATTCCGGCCAAAGAATTCAGTCTTTGTTTCATCAGACCAGAGAATTTTATTTCTCATGGTCTGAGAGTCCTCCAGGTGCCTTTTGGCAAACTCCAGGCGGGCTGTCATGTGCCTTTTACTGAGGAGTGGCTTCCGTCTTGCCACTCTACCATACAGGCCTGATAGGTGGAGTGCTGCAGAGATGGTTGTTCATCTGGAAGGTTCTCCTCTCTCCACAGAGACACGCTGGAGCGTGTCAGATGGTCAGAGTGACCATCGGGTTTTTGGTCACCTCCCTGACTAAGGCCCTTCTCCCCCGATCGCTCAGTTTGGCCGGGCGGCCAGCTCTAGGAAGAGTCCTGGTGGTTCCAAGCTTCTTCCATTTACGGATGATGGAGGCCACTGTGCTCATTGGGACCTTCAATGTTGCAGAAATGTTTCTGTACCCTTCCCCAGCTCTGTGCCTCGATACAAACCTGTCTCGGAGGTCTACAGACAATTCCTTGGATTTCATGGCTTGGTTTGTGCTCTGACATGCATTGTTAACTGTGGGACCTTATATAGACAGGTGTGTGCCTTTTCAAATCATGTCCAATCAACTGAATGTACCACAGGTGGACTCCAATCAAGTTGTAGAAACATCTCAAGGATGATCAGTGGAAACAGGATGCACCTGAGCTCAATTTTGAGTGTCATGGCAAAGGCTGTGAATACTTATGTACATGTGCTTTTTTTTGTTTTTTATTTTTAATAAATTTGCAAAGATTTCAAACAAACTTGGGGTATTGTTTGTAGAATTTTGAGGAAAATAATGAATTTAATCCATTTTGGAATAAGGCTGTAACATAACAAAATGTGGAAAGTGTGAAGCGTTGTGAATTCTTTCCGGATGCACTGTACAGTACATTGAGAGGGCTAAGATTTAGGTTTTTCGCTTTTTATCACAGCACTACACAATGGAGCGCACAACTGACTTGGTAGCATTTAAAGTTATTTTAGCTGTTGTTTAATTCTGACACAAATTCAGCATTTTATGGCAATTGTAAAGACATCAAGAAGGGTGAAATGAAATATAATAGAGGCTTAAAGCAGATTTAACAAACTGTGATGAATACAAATTAACAGTTGTCTTATTTTTATTCTTATTAATGTCACGATTTCCCCTCGAGCTAACGCTGTAGCATTCAGCGTGCTCAGAAAACCGAATCACAAGCTCTAAGCACGAGCTCCTGTCTTCGCCCCTGTATTTTCATTGGTTGTTTCCCATATGTGTGTTCTCAGCTGTCTTATATTTCACCCGTGATTACGTTTGCTATTTAAACCCATCGTGTATCTTGTAGGTTGCAAAGTATTACGTGAGTGTTATCACCATACCAAGCGTTTGTACCTTGTTCCTCGTTTTGTTTCTTAGTCGTTGATCTTGTTTCTTGTTTCTTGTTACGTGCCTTGCCTAGTTAATGCCTGTTTGCAGATCGCCTGACCCATTGCCTGTTTCTGACCACGATATCATCTCATTATTTGGATTTGCCTGCCTGCTTCTCTTTAATAAACCTCTAATCTGTATTTGCATCCATCATAACCTCCAATACAGTCTATTACGTGACAATTAATCCCATTTCCCAGAGCATTCCTTAATCTCTAATGTTTGTATTAATTAAGTATTTGAAAGACATAATGCAAGATGACACTGAAAATAATTACAATTACATTATAAATCTTATACTACTCTACTATAAATTAACCTGACTGATATGTTTAAGGTAGAATAATGCAGTGATAATGTGGCTGTTGCAGTTGCAGAGTGTGGAGTTTGATTTAAGTCAGGGCACGGAAAAAATATATGATCAAATCACGTTGGATGTACAAAAATAAATTATGTTAATGTAGTTCAATCACGTGGAATGAATGTATGCATTTGAATTAAGTACAGTGGGGGAAATAAGTATTGAACGTGTCAACATTTATTTCAGTAAATATACCAAAGTCTGGTGAAAATTTCATGTGAAATATATTTACTGAAAAAAATGTTGACATGTTCAATACTTATTTCCCCCACTGTAAATTCAATGAGCTTTTTTTCAGTATAAAACAATTTATATCACAGAGGTGTGATTTCCTGAATCTCTTCAGAAGGACTTGATTCATTTTCTATAAACACAGCTCTGACAGTAATGCCAACTATCATTCAAATCACAGGTATATTAATGTGCTCATTCTAATACATTATCCATCCTATAGTAACAACTCATTCAGGGACTTGTATGGCCAATTCGCCACATAATCTAGGTCTAATAACAAACAATTTTTAAAAAGTGTTGTGATTTAGCAAAAAATAAATGTATAATCATTGATATGGTAAAGTTTTATGTAAGAAGACATCTGTTCAACATTTCCGGTTTCTTGCTAACATGACAAGATGTAATTGTAAATGTTGGCAAATTGCTATGGTATAAGAGGAATAAAACACTTCACTTCACATCAGTTCACAGCACACCACTCTCTCATTGATTATTTTCAGCATCCATATTTAACAGCATGGCCGATTACATTGCATTCCATTCCTTAGATAATGAAGGTTATTTGTTTTATCTTGGTTTATTTTCTTTTTTATCACTATGGAGAAATAATGACTTTCACATTTACTCATAATGATTTAACCATGGCACAGACTCATTTATAACTCTCTCGCTTGATACGCTTTGGCTGCAAACCTCTTGTTTTAAAATGAATGAGCAGCCTCAGTCTTTCCTGAGTATCTGTGTTTCAGTTCTGTCTCCGTGCTGCTCAGGTTTCCAGATGGCTGAACTTCCTACACTTTCAATTACAGGAACCTATTAAATGGTTTATAAATAATCATCTCTGTCACATTTTCCCTCTGCCGCCTGAATCTGCCTTGCCTCTGGCTCATAACCACCACACTGATGATTTACACACCGAGGTTTCCTAAAGGCGCTGCTTACTTGTTAGAGTTTAATTGCTGTACCTCATGTTTTTCATCCAAACGCTGTAGCTGGGAAATTAATAATGACAAACCTTGTGTAATAAAATACAGCCAAACCAAATGCTGTGTGCATGTGTGTAAGGCTGAGGGTGTGTGTGTGCATGTGTGTATGCCTTGTGGAATACAAGAGGGATTACAGGTTTGTCTGACCTGAACATTTTTCACATTTTCGCACTGCGAGCTGAAGAAAGCCACAGCTACTCAAGTACAGACTCAGTGTGAACCTGAGAAAGATGTCTATAGACAGACGTCTTGCCAGTTTTTTATTTTTTTTTAACTATTGTTGTTTGTTTGCTGATTCAAAGCAAATCTACGTATAACCTACAGTACCAGCATGGCAGGCAAAGTGTAATTAATACATGTCTAGGAGTAAATGCATTTGGCATGGCGCACGGTGGCTTAGTGGTTCGCACGTTCGCCTCACACCTCCAGAGTCGGCGAGTTCGATTCTCACCGTGGCCCTGTGTGTGTGGAGTTTGTATGTTCTCCCCATGCTGCGGGGGATTCCTCCGGGTACTCCGGTTTCCTCCCCAGTCCAAAGACATGCATGGTAGGAAGATTGGCATGTCCAAAGTGTCTGTAGTGTATGAATGGGTGTGTGAATGTGTGTGCATGGAAGGAGCCTCCCCTGGCGCACCCTGGGCAACGTTCAGTATCATACTGCTGAGCGGCTAATCTTTCCACCACGATGGTTCCACTATGAAGTGGAACCTCGACACGAAAAGAAGAAGAAGAAGAAGAAGAAGAAGAAGAAGAAGAAGAAGGAGAAGAATGAGTTGGATGCATTTCAGCTCATGGTACTTTGGCAGTTCTGTCGCTGTTGAGTCTCACACACATGCATTGTTGTGACCTTTATACATGATGTTTGATACAGAACACATCTATTACATAATACAAAACACACACAAAGAAGAGAGTAACCTGATACTACACCCAGATTCATGACTCACTGCCATCTCATCTGCTTTATTTCTTTCTCAGAAGGAAGCAAGCCATTAATAACTATATGATCATATTAAATAAACACTACCAGTAAAAATGTCAGTTACATGCTGTGTCTGCAAAAGATCCATCTGCTTCTTTCAAAACAGAGCCAAAAGAAATGCAAGTTTTGCCTGTTTTGCCATACCTGCAGCACAGGCTTTTTTGTATTACCGATACTGAAAAAAGCAGCGATCCAATAATCACTTTATTTACATAAATGTTATGCTTAAAACATGACACAGCATGGGAAAGCCATTCACATGCTGAAAGTTTGTCATTTTGTGAAAACTGCAGACTTTCCTGAACTGAAATGTTGTTGTATTCCCTTTTTTTTTGCATGTATCTCAACCACTAGTAAAGTTCCAGTTCCTCCCAAAAGTAAAACGGAGAAAAACGCATGTAATAGTTATGGCTCAAACGGTTTGACAGCCGGTATCTCATTACAAACTGAGTTGATTAAACTTATGTTCATTTCACTGTGGCAAGTATCAAAGCCTAACCTTCAGCTTTTAGCCATCTTTAAGCAGACTGACTGGTTTTACTACAGTGCCATGTTTGTTGAACTGGCTCCAAGGTTAGAAAGTAAATTAAAACATTTCTAGATCATTTTTGTAAAATATATTTATGGTTTCTTAAAGTTGAGGCAAAAAGTATGTTATAGGCAGAAAAATGCCTTCTTTTTTTTCACAATTCAGCCACAGCAACATCTCATAGGTTCTCACAGACTGCTACATCATTACAGGAATACCTTTCTTATTTGAAAACACATTTAGTGTAAAAGCCTCTTCAAAGCCCTCTCCAAATGTTATATGGGTGAGAGAAATGAATCGCTCCAGGCTTGTACTTTTACATTTGGTGGAATAGAAGGCAAGAAAAAGGTCAACCTGATGAAAACTGAGAAGAGAAAGGGATGACATCGAACATGGTAGAGTAATGAGGGGTAGAAATTATTGGGCGAGAATTATTGAGAAGTGCTCAGGAGTGCTAAATGAGCTCCAGGCTCTCTCAGGGAGAGCGAGGCAGTTGAGACTCACCCTCACACACTCAGAGCGGTTCCCCACACACACTCAGATCATGGTGTAGGTAGGCAGCGGCGTAGTTAATCATCTGGAAGAGACTGATGGTGAAGCTGGCTCTTTCTGACAGGGCTCTGGGAAGCAGGCGGATGACTTAGGGATTTAACCTGGCAAATGGCATGGAGGACAAACAGTGGGAGAAAAGAGGAACTTCAGATATACAGTGCATTCAGAAAGTTTCAGACCATTGCACTTTTTCCACAATGTATGTTTTAACACATAATTAACACAGAAGCGGCTATATCGCAGGTCTTTTATCCCAGTCATGAACCTAATCTCATGAAACTTTCTCCCTATCCAATCTGGCAAAGCTTGAGAGAGTCTGCAGAGAGGAATAGGAGAAAACCCCAAATACTCATAGCATCATACTTACATAGAGCAGACAGATGAAGGCAAGTGCAGGTTTTTGGATTTTATTAAAACCATTACGGCGGACAAACAATAGGGATAGGCAATACTCAGAAACATGAGGCAGACGAATAGTCAGGCGAGCAGCAATAAGGCATAAACTAGACACGACTAAATCAGGAAACTCATCATAGAGACAACGATGGAGTGAGACTTTGTGAAATGTGTCTGTCAGTCTGGGTTATTTAAAGAGAGAAGTGTAATCACAAACCAGATGAGTGTCAGTGATCAAGTGACTATGAACAGGGATAGGACATGGCAAAGGACCATGGAAGTTGTAGTCTATAGCTTCAGGATTTCCAGACACAGACATGATAATACCAAAGAAGTCTTAAGGCTCAAGTGAGTAAGCGATTGTTTAAATGTTTAAATGAGTATAGGAGTCTCTATACATTGGGAATAGACTATAAACCACTGGAAAAAAAATATTTAAAGGCTCTATCTCTGGAAAGTATGAATGGAATATTACATAAAAACAATGTATGGACACTAACACATATCGAATAAGAGTACAATTTATCCTAGTTCATCATTCCTGTCTGTCTGATTTCCAGTGCAGGAAGTAGACATGGCGTAATGGCCGAGGCAAAAACCAAGGACACAGACCTCAGCAATTCACTGTTCAGCTTGCAAAAAAAAAAAATACAAATAAAAAGAAGTGAATAAATAAAAAAAACACTTGCACTACATCGAATAAGATGTTAGACTGTAAAACTTTACAGCTTTCAACAGTGCAATACTTTGAAAGGAGCATTATATCGGAGAGTGCTGTTCTCCTGAGATAAGACCCCATCAGATTGCAGACTGATTATTTACCCATAAGCAGGATTCTGATTTACACTTTGTAGCCAATAAACAAATGAAATATGAAGGCCATAAAACCTTCCTAAAGTGGTGTACCTTACCAAACAGGTAGCAGCTGGTCTAATCTTATGGTGGGTGAGAGAAGGGGCTTAATCTCCAGGTTCACTTGGGTGTTTATTTGTTATCTGAGGACAACACGCAGGTCAACATGGGCATGGACAAGAGCTGCTGGCTTGATGTGTCTCTCCAGGTTCGTGTGCATTTCCACTGTAGGTCCTATGCCATTTGAGACACTTGTACAGGGACCACTCCTTCACACAGAGCACTGATGCTCCTTTATATTCCTAGGCTTGTCCATATAAACTTCCCTCTTCAATTCACACCACAGGTTTTCAATAGGATCACGTTCAGAGTCTTAGATTGCAATTGCAATACACTGCAGTCTTTTCTGTGTTGATTTGGGTGCATGTTTTGAGTCGTTATCTTCAAAGATGGGGCGGCACTGCGGGTAGCATCTACAGCTGGCGCATCCATAAAGTGAGTCATAGTGATTGTATAAAACAAACACTACACACAATCGTTCAAATTTTCCACTCAAACCATATAAGAAACTTTATATTTGTTCTAACACTAAATCATTCTCCGTAGAAATACTGTGCTGAAATTATCGACATCCTTATGGAATATTTAAAGTAAAGACAAACAAACTGTCATTCTTGAAAAAAAAATTATAATAATAAATAAGAAAAAAAGGATTTCATTTGCACTAAGTCCCCAGGAACTCTGTGGTTGTCTTATGGTCATGTGCTTTTTTTCCACCAAACATACCTTTTGGAATTAGGGAAGTATTATACCTTTTTGGAACTGTTCTCATCAGACCATAACACATTTTGCCACATGATTTGCTTGGATGTTTTTTTCTGAGAAAGGGCATCCATCCAGCCACTCTACCTCGTAGCCCAGACATGTGAAGATTATAAGAGATTGTTGTCACATGCAGAGAGTGATCAGTACTTGTCAGATATTACTGCAGCTCCTTTAATGTTGCCGTAGATCTCTCGGCAGCCTCCCTGGTAAGTTTTTGTCCTTTTTATACATTTTGGAGGGGCATCCTGTTCTTGGCGATGTCAATGTGGTGCCCCCTTTTTTCCACTTGTTGATGATGGCCTTTACAGTTCATGGTACATCTAATGTTTTGGAAAACTTTTTGTACCCTTCTCCTGATTGATACCTTTCGACAGTGAGATCTTGTACAGGCTTTGTCAGCAGTCAGATGAAACCAAGAAGATGTCAAGAAAATCTTACAAAAACAGCTGGTCCTTATTTGGGGTAAATTAGAATAACTTAATTGATGCCAGCTGTATGATAATTACTTTTAAATATGAAATTAAATGTAACTTGTTCATTCTGAACACAGCCGCAATCCCAATTATAATGTGCCCACTTATGCAACCTGGTTATTGTAACTTTTTTATTTTTCCTATTTTTCCCTAAAAGGTTTCTGATTGTTTTTCCACTTCACATCGAGGGTGGGAAATGTTCTGACATGATTTAACTTGGTTTCATTTTTTTTACACAACAAAAACCTGCAATTTTAACAGGGGTGTATAGACTTTTTATATCCACTATAAATATGAGGTTGCACACATATAAAATATCTTCGGCAACTATTACCATGGGAAAAAAAAAAGAACTTTCAACACAAAAGACTCTTATGTGACATTTATAGTCATAACAAAATTTTCACATGTCTGAAACCGTTGGAAATTTGCCAGGAAATGTACAGTGCCCTCCATTAATATTGGCACCCTTGGGAAATATGAGCAAAGAAGGCTGTGAAAATTTGTCTTTATTGTTTAACCTTTTGATCTTTTGTTCAAAATATTCACAAAATACTCTGCTGTCATGGACAGAAAGAGAACAAGAAGAAAGAGAAAAACAAAATAGAGTCATTCAAAGGCAGAAAGGATGTGTTTATTACACTGTTTGCTCACTCATCTTTAATCGCATTTGTTTTTATAGGCGCATCAGATTGAAATATTGACTTGAACGTGTATTTACGCCTCAGGTTGCTAATACTTTTTCAGCAAAGGAGGAATTATAGGAACTGCCAGCTTGAAACGACAATAATTGAAAACAGTGTACGTCCTATAAATGGTCTGAAATCTAAGCTGAGGAACCATGCGGTCAAAACAGCTGCGTTTTTACTCGCCCTTCATTTTGTGGAGTCTGATAACAATAATCCAGGATAACAGACATGTGGTAGCGCTGTTTGTGCATATTGAAACTTCAATGGTGTAACAACATTGATATCAGACAAAGGAGGTAGCACAAAGTATTAACCAAAAGGGTGACAATAAATGTTGTACACCTATATTTAACAAAGATTTTTTTGTGCTGTGTTTGCAGTTGTTTGAAATCCATGAGAGAAGAGTATATTTGTGAATGTTTTGAACAAAAGATCAACAATAATGACAATTTTCACAGCCTTCTTGCCTCATATTTCCCAAAGGTGTCAATATTAGTCGAGGGCTCTGTACAGAGACGCTCACTATGTATGGGACTGCACACAATGAGAGCAAGTGATACCCAGTGTAAAATGCAGGTGGATCAGTGATGTTTTGAGGCCATTTTGTGGGCGGTCATTCAGGGGCTCTTGTGAAGAGTGATGACATCAGGAATTCTGTAAACTATTGGGTATTTCAACCCAAAACATGTCAGGAAGTTCAGACATGGGCAGAAATAATGCTTTTAACAAGACCAACTGTGGATGGTGAAGTCTAACACATGCTTCCTCTGAGACATACGAAGTCAGTTAAACACATCTTTTCTAAATGCTGCTCATGCTGCATAATACACTCGGAGGAAAGCTCTATCTGCCCTCTTCTGCGTACACGAGTTCACAGATGCCCAAAATTGGCTAAAGAGAGAGTATACATATCCAACTGTGCTCCCTTAGCTCCTGGTTACGGATGGCTGTGGCACTGTCAGGATTTGAATTCAGGACCTCTGGATGGTACGGCGAATATTTTTCTGTCACAGCACTCCAGAAGCCCCTTACCACGTTCTGCATGGAAGAATCATCTGTTTAATCTTGTCAGACATTGCAGAAAGAAACTTAGTGCTGTTATTCTCTCCAGAGCAGGCTTCATGAAATATTAATCATAAGGTTTCCAATAATGTTAAAACCAGTGTTTTGTGTATTTAAAAAAAAACAACTGTACTTACAAAAAAAACTGTGTTTGAAAAAAAAACACTATATACTGCTGTCCATTTTTATGAAGCGTGCCATTAATTCTGAAAAACACTGTCTTATCCTCCATGTCCATCTTCTTTGAAGCATATTTTTAACTGTTCCAGACTACTACTACTACTACTATTATTATTATTGTTATTATTATTATTATTATTATTATTATTATTATTATATTTGTTGGTGCATGATAAGACATTTTTAAATAAGTGTTCTCATATTTGGTCAAAAGACTTTTTTTAAATAAAATACATTTTGAATACGTTTTAAAATTATGCTATATAATTTTTATAAGATATATAAGATTTGTTAAATATTCTTTATGGGTGTAAATGTTTTGAGAGATTATTATTATTATTATTATTATTATTATTATTATTTGAGAAAGGAAATGCCTATAAGAGATTATTAGGGATAAAATCTACAATTGAGTAGAAAACTGTAATTGAGTGTAAAAAAAACAAAAAAAACAAAAACAAAAAAAACCCTTATTTATTACCCCCTTTTAATGATGATCATCAATACTTCTAAAGTTGACTGTAGATTTTTAACTGAAGCGCAATTCAGTGAGTAATTTGCTATGGAAACAGTGTACAGTGTGATACATCGTGGGGAGTTTCTCTGGAGGCAAACCTTATTATTCAAGTAGTTTCAAAAACTCCATGATTAAGCTAACATAATGAGAGTGGATTAAACTTTGCTTTTTATTTGAGAATAATTAGTGGTGGAAAAAAGTTCAAACCATACTGACTTCAGTACATGTCCTAATTCACTTGAGTAAAAGTAGTAATTATGAAAATTAATAAAGTAAGAGTAAATAAGTCATCTGGTGAAAAACTACATGAGTAATTCCTTTACAAATAACTTTTTTTACCTGTATACAATTGACAAAACGTATCCAAAATGTTCTACTTTCTATTCTGTTTTTACGTTAACTAAGTGTTCTTAAGTGAGCCAAAGTGAGCCTTATGCCCAAGTGAAGAACACCTCTATTATCAACAATGTATAAAGAAAATTAAAATTGGCTGGTTAGCAAAATTACATTATGACTTATATTATAAATTGTAACTTTTTTAACTGTATTATTTTGTTTTCTGGGAAACATGTAAATATGTTCTTATGTAGCTTCTGAAGAATCATTAAACAAAATAATAACAATTTATACCGATCATCCTGTTCAAAAGTTTATACCCCCCTGGATTGTAATGTATCATGTTGCCTTCTTGTGCATCAGTGAATGTTTGCACCTTTTGTAATAGTTGTGTATGAGTCCCTCAGTCATCCTCAGTGTGAAAAGATGGATCTCAACATCATATAGCCGCTGTTGGAAAGGGGTCAAATATGCAGAAGATGCTGGAGAAGCAAAGAATGTGCAGGACCTGCTCAGGACAAACAAGGGACTCAGGACAAACTATCACAAAACATAAAAACAGTCGTTGATCATCCAGGTAACGACACGCAGTATTAAGAATCAAGCGTATGCAAACTTTTGAACTTTTTATGATCATTATTATTATTATTATTATTATTATTATTATTATTATTATTATTTTAATTATTAACATTTAGCAGATTCTGCAAGGCATATGTAAACTTATTACCGTAACTGTACATAGATAGTTATCTAGCAAAAATGCCCTTTACACATTATCCTGAGTGCTGTAGCAGCACTTTGATATTTTTAACACAACAGGCAATAACTACCAAACATGGTAAGTTTAATACAGAGCTTTCATACTGTACAACATCAAAAATCTGGCTAGCTAGTCTAGCTCACTCAGGTAACTAATGGCTTACCTGTACATGTTTCCACATGTTGAATGTTTAGCTGTGAAATACAGGTGTCTCCAGAGGTTATGGATGGTACAATTTGCAGATCATTATCACACTGTTTCCTTTGAAGCATGTGAAACTGAGGACACCTGACAAATTGGACAAGGAATGCTCATCTGCCTTCACTGTCTCAGACATTGCTGCTGCTGATTATGTTTTTGGTGCCTCAAATGTTGACCTTAATAAGGTAAGAGCTTAAGCTTGAATTATTTAAAATACTATGCACATATTGTCTTTTAATTGGCTGACAGCTCTCCATGCATTATTTTTTTTTTTTTTACTCTGTAACTGTGATCAAAATATATGTAGCAGAGTTGAACATTTTATTTTTAAAACATGCAAGTACTACATGATAAAATGATTAGTGGACTATGTCCTTAAGTACTGTAATGATTGGCTAATGTAAGATGTAAGATGGCTCAAAAGGTAACATCAGACAAGTGATTTTCTTTTTCTTTTGACAACTGTAACAACAACAAAAAAAAGCAGTTTCAGGGAATTCTATTGTTCTTATCTCTGAACCTGCCAAAGTTTCCGTATGGGTGGTCAAGAATGTCCCTTCAAGAGATAATGCAGTCTTGGTAATGAGTTTCTTTCACAACATTCTTTTCCACTTTTTTTGATGACAGATAAAATGTCAGATATTGAGACATGCTGATGTACCTTTGGTATAGCTAAAAAGTCTGTCAGGCTTCTTGATGAGAACATTGTGATTGGGTGGTCGCAGGTGCTGGATTTTGAGTTGCATAATATGATGATAATGGGCCATTTGACGCAGCAGCTATGATGGATGACAACGTAGTGTGGATCATACTTATCTGATTAATAGTCTGTCCAGCTACAGTGGTAGAAGGAGGGGCTGACTGAAAATCATTAATTCCAGCTGATGAAACAGATGTGTTAGTTTGGCCTTCAGTAGTTTTCAGTAGTTCAACTTTACAAGGACATTCACAGAAGCAGTGTACCTCATTTATCTGATCTGGCTGCTCTCCTGGTAAGCTTGAGAAGCATGTGGATACTGAGCGTGCTCCTGTTGCTGGTGACCTGTTCCAGGTTTCTGTGATTCTGATTAGCTGCTCAGTGTAATAAAAGACACGGTCCTCTGTATTTTTACCCACTGGATGAAAACCTGTCAAGCCTTGCAGTTTTTTTTAACTCCGAGACATAGATCTAGGAGTAGGTGTCATCAGTCCTAAGGCCAAAATCAATGAGTGTTCTTTAAAAGTAACAGGGGGATGGAAATGGCGCATGGTCAATTGAGCTTGATAGGAAAGATTTTGAGGTTGCTGTCTGGGATGGAGTCAGAGGCTTGCTGACAGAACTCTGAGTGACAGCTTGACCTTCAAACACTAGTGTTGCTTGAAGTTCTGACAGAGTGTGCTGGAAGGGGGTTTGTGTAATGATAAGAGTTGTCTGACAAAACCATGCCCCGCATATTTTGGAAGGCATGATCAGCAAACTTATCATCAACCAATCTCATTAAATACTTTCACCATACACAGTTGCATCACGTCTACTCTGAGCAGATGCAGACATAACTCTCTCAGTACTGTTATCAGTTGGGGATAATTTGTCAAGGGTCTCATTCCCATAAGGATATAACGTTCTATCTTCACTGGAAGCTCAAGAGCAGTGATCAAGCTTATGGAAAGAATTGCTGTCAGTAGATGACATGTTATCTGGGCATAAAAGGAGATTGTTTTTAGACCGAGTGGAATTTTTGACTTTGATTAAAATTGAGTCTCTCTGTGAAGTTATTTACAAGGAGTCTTTGAAACTTAAAAAACTTTCTCCTCCATCTTTTACTAGTGCAGAATTCTTGATGAGTGAGCTGACTGAGTAGGTGAGTGGACAGCTGCTCCCACTTGTCTATCGCCACTTGATGTGTCATGACTTTTCAGTTTACTTGCACTAGATCTCTTGCAGATGAGATTCACTGCGACAGGTCCAGAGACCATGGTGAGGTTAGAAACAGTCTTGTTAGGTGCCTCTGGTCTGTATTTGCTTCTGTGTGTCAAAGGAAGTGTATTAGGCTTGTGAAGGCAGTTCTTGGGAAGGGAACATTCAAAGTATGGGAAAATGTGGAGACATTCATAGAATTGGTAAACACTCTTGTTATGCTTGTGCAGTCTTTAAGGAAGAGCATTTTTTTTGTTGTTGGTTGTTTGTTTTCTGCTGTTTCGTGAACTGCTTCCTGGCTGGACGAACCCAACCTTAACCTGGTGTTAAGCCTAGAACAGGCATACTCTTTCTGCTCAAGCTGACTGCTTTCTAATTCTAAGGCTCTCTGGCAACCAGTTCAACTACAGAAGCACTATCCGTGGTGTGTAACTCAGCTCTGTTTGGCAGAATTGTCAAATACATTATCATGGGGTTGCCCTTTTGTACAAAGGCCTTTTACATCATTGAAAACGGGCTCGGTAGCCTTCAGAGGGTTAGAAGTTCCCAGCAATTTCAAACTCCCATTTCATTTGTGTTTGTTTCTTGTCTTACTATTCTGTCAGCTTTCTCAAGGTTATTAATTATTGTTGGAACATAGCGTGATATCACAGGGATGCTTTTTGTGGACAAAAGAGCAATAGACTCCGCAGCTCTTTGATTCGGTGTGGAGTGTGAAGCGAAGCAGCAATCTTTACCCTGCATCTGGTTGGATGAGCAGCAGCTGCCACGATACCGCTAATATCCTGTGCTGATTCAGTATATGATGAGGATCCCCTCTCATCAGAGATCAACGGGAGATCTGCTCCACAGGCAAGCTGCCTAGCTGATGTGTTATGCTTACTCACAGTGAATTTACCAGAATGAAATGAGCCCCTCTCGTCTTGTGCTACTGTAATTACAGCTTTAGCAATACCATTCATTGAGTTTATAGTAGTTGTGTACGGCCTTTCGTGTGGTGCACGGAACAAATGTGTCCCAAGAGAAGCGATTACAGTCACACTCAGATGAGGAAGGTTCTCAGAGGAGTCCTTTGAACTGTTGTGATCGGGGTTGTTTTGGTCTTGTGACGACAGAGCAGCTTTGAAAGTTGTGCTTTCGGTTTGCAGGGACACTTGCAAATCCTTACTCCTAATTTCTAACTTTTGAAACAAAAACACAGATCCAACACTAAAATGCAGAGAAAAAAGCCTGAGAATTGAGCCGTCAGAATTTTTAGTTTCAGAGAAAACATTTCTTTAAATACATTGGATTCCCGAATGAATAAACTAGAACTGTAAATATTCTAGAGCTGTCAAGCTGCAAATTAAAAAAAATAAAACTGCATTTATATTTAATTATGTGGAATTTTCATGCGTGTTTTCCAGATTACTTCATCTATTTCCTAAGTCTTCAACATGTGAAGAATTCTCCAAATAGCATATTACCGTTTAGTATAAATTTAACAATTACCTTAAAAGCAGTTTACTTAACTTTATGTCCAACCATGAGAAATACATATGAGAGTTAACTCCATAATTACCAATCTACTGTTTTATGCAAGCAGAACATAACAAAACTTTGCTTTTATAAACACAGTTATAATTATCCCAGTCAGTGTATTGTTCTCTTGTATGACTAATAACATCCTGAAAGCTATGTCTTCCTCTTGGCTCATTTATACTTCAATTTAATTAACCAAACATGAAAAAAAAATGCATCGGGGGAAAAATTCATCACTTCAATCAAGTGGCTTCTAAGTATTATTATTTCCCATCTGTGTCAAAGCTTACAATGATAAGTCTATGTTCACAAAATCAATTATTATTATTGAATAGATTCATTGCCTGTAAGTTTTTTCAGAGGATTATTCATGAGCTCTTCAGTTCCCAATTTGACTGAGCCTGAGGTTTGGTAAAAAAAAATTCAAAACAGCAAAGCATTTACTTTTCATAAATCAGCTTTAATGTCATTTAAAATTTAGGATCCAATACTTTACTGCACAAGAAAAAGAATTTGAATTAAAAAGTAATGCCCTGTACAGACCAAAGAACATAACACTGATGTCAGTTTTGTAAACTAGGTTCTGACCAGATTAGTGATTCCTTACAAGTATGTCTATGTGAACCTGAAATAATATCAAATTAAATATTAATTACATAACTCTAAGAACCTAGTTTAATGTCTATGCATTTCCATATACTGTGTGGATTTTTCCAATTCCTTACAATAAACATCTAACTTTATTTATTATTACAATCGATAAAGAAAAAGCTATAATTTCTCAGTTTTGGCAACAAACAAGGAAAATGCAATGAAACCAAATAAACATGCAAAGTCAGCTATTTGGGATGGGAGGAAAATGAAACTTGAATTGTCGTTGGGCTGCGTGTACTCTAGTCCACCAGTGTCAGTGCTGGGTAATTAAAATGAACACAGGGAAGAACTGAGTAATAAAGATAGTCCCGGTGCAGTGTAGGTTTCTCACTTTAAGATCAGGAAGATTGTTCTGGTTGTGGTTTTCAGGGTACGTCCATGTGGGTGTGTCCGCATGAAGTGGAAGGGCTTACGTGATCAATTTCATACAGGAGTGAAGGATCTCCAGACCATTGAGCTCCCTGAGCTTCACCATGTGCCTGAAAATAAGACCAAAGCACAGTCAGCCTAAGTGAATGGGGTTGTCTGTTATACTGTATCAGCTGCCAAAGACAACATCAACTCTGCATATATCCATTTTTTTAATATGGTGATTTCTGTATGGATATTGTCTGTCTCACTGGCCACTATCCTAAACAGGCTGCTCTCTTAGCCAGATACCAGTCTGTGTCCACCGAGAGCCGGATCCCATACTACATCTTACTGTAGTCTCAGACCCAGATTATCCCTATAACATGACCTACATGGAATTATGCATTCTGCCACCCCCATACTTCCAGTGTGTGAAAGAAGCATCATTATTTAGAACCAGTTACAGCAAGGTCTTGAAAAGTGAAATAACTGAAAACTTTAAATTTTTAAACAGGTCACTCCTGCTGAGCTGCCCCATTAGCTGTTATAAATGCAATGGCTGCAAGACAGATTTTACAGTGAATTAAAGCATGAAGCAGATGAGTGCGTTTCAAAATGCCTCCTCACGAACAACTAATCTTGATATCGCATCCGATTCGTAAAATGTCACGTTTTGTTACTGACCTTCTAAAAGAGAATTTACCCAATTACATACTGATAAGTTGCATTTAAATAGCCTATTTATTTTTCTATTTAAGTGTTTTTCTTAAATACAACTCTCACATTTACAACTGCATTTCACATCCAATCATACGTTTTTCACATGTGATTATGTGAGTACTATGTAGTCACATGTGAAAGACTTGCATGGAATTGTACAATTGAACATGTGACATCATGTAAAGACCAAATCGGGTTCCACTCCTATCAGCCAGAACAGGAATCTGAGGTTACAGTGGGCACAGGTTCAAGTTTCCTGACAGTTTCAGAAAAAGACCAGGTGAAGTTTTTCCAATCGTAAGCTGTCTGATTTTGGTGAGCCTCAACCCACTGTAGCCTCAGTCACCTGTTCTGGGCTGGCAGGAGAACCCTTGCTGTCTTCTGCAGTTCTGCTGCCATTCTCCTATGACCTCACTCATCAACAAGGTATTCCTACCCACAGAACTGCCATTCATTAGACCTTTTTTGTTTTTCACACCATTCTGTGTAAACTCTTGAGACCATTGTGAATGAAAATCCCAGATCAGCAGTTTCTGAAATATTCAAACCAGCCTGTCTGGTACCAACAAAGTCACTTAGATCTCAATTTTATCCCAATTCTGAGGTTTGATGTGAACGTTAATTTCTACTTAATACTGTGACTTGACTGACTGATTGGATAATTGTATAAATAAGCAGGTGCCTATACGTGTTCCTATTAAAGTGGCTAGTACTGTTTATCACCTTTTGAATCACAATGTTAGTTTAGTCAGTTTTTGTACACTAGGGAATTCCTTCATCAGAAAATGAGATCAAGATAGAATGAGACTTCAAGGAGTCTACTAATGTGTATTTAGAATCTTGAACTTCTCTAATCGAGAGCTCACATCTCATAAGCAAATCTTGTGGGCCTTTATGATTTTATTCCACTTATAGTCTGAGAAAGGCATTCCCATGGACTTAATATAAGACAACAATGTTTATAATGAAATAATCTCATTTTATTACTAAAGTGAGTAATTTTTTTTTTGTTTTACTTCACATAACAGAGTTCAGAAACTCTTAGGAGATGCTACCTAATTTGGAGATAGTGCTAATGCTGTCTGGAACTCCAAACTCCAAATCCTGCCGAATCCCTGTAATCCCTTCTTTGCATATATCCCCTAGAAAAGTAATATTTCTTAAGGAGTCAGTGTGTTCCAGGAAAAACTGGTGATTTTGAAATGTAAATTAGGGTTATAGCCGAAGGAGGCTGAAGTTATGAGAAAAGGAGGGAATCCAAATATTTTTACCACTCATGTCCACGTTGTGCAATATTAATAACTGCGTGACTATGGATACACAGTGAACTCTGCAGATAATGAGGGCAACAATTGCATTCGTTTATTAGAGTAGCACTGCCTTGCATTTTATTGATCACCCACAATGAAGCAGGAATGATAATCAAGAATAATGCGGGTAATAGCTGGGTCAGAAACACAGCACTAATTGGTATAATGATCAGGATGATGGAAAGGGCACTTCTAAATACCTGGGCTCGGCTCTGCACAGTTTCCCCAAAGTGATGGCGGCGTTCTGCTGCACGTCAGCTCTATTAGCTTTACCAGCCACATGGCGCAGCAGGAGCATCACGCAATCTGTGCCCAAGAGACTGGCTGCGGCTCCCTGCACCGCCAAACAGTGTCCTAGACATAGAGCAGCATTCCCTACCACCAACTCATCACTGCTGCCCAGGAGCTTCCTCATGGTCACCAGCCCTGAATAAACAAGTATGTATAATTCACACAAAGTTACTGTATGTTCACCAAACCTACTTTGCTATACTTTCTTGCTATACTGTTTTTTCATAAATTAATTACTCTACCTTTTTGTTTATAGTTTACTTAACTTCGCCTTTTACTTGAGTATTTCAGACTCAATTAGCTTTTATTTAGGCTCATTTTTGTTTAATAGTTGTACCCCACTCCAATAACATTTCTCTGGCCCTCAGTACTTACTCATGTCAAGCTTTACCAGCTCTTCACAAGCCTGCTGGCCAGAGGCAGTGCACACTGCCAGAGCTTTAATTGAGTATCTCGAGCTTGTCTGCCCTTCACCCTGATAGAATGAAAAGAAGTACTTTAAGCTTTTCAGGAAACTTCACCACATTACGCATTCATGATGGTATCCATTTGTGACACAAAGCAAAAGTAATTAATGCTGTTATTTAAAGTTGGCTCAAGATTCTGTCAGATGTAAAACTGTCAATGTCCTTGGTCTTACCCATTGTTATGAATGACTAAGGAAATTTGGACAATGTGTTACCTCATATTTATACCCCTGTGAAACAGGAAGTCAAGGTTGAACAATTTCCTGTTTCTAGTCACCCAAATATTAATGGAAATATACTTCAAATATATTTTTGTGAATTATTTTAACAAAAGATCAAAAGGTTAAACAATAAAGAAAAATTTTCACAGCCTTTTTTGCTCATATTTACCAAGGGTGCCAATATTAGTGGAGGGCTCTGAAGCTAGTTTGGCTCAGTCATTTTGCACTAGTAATCTGATGATGTGAATATTTCTAAATTACAGCTGGCAATGCTTTATTTTATACTTTATACTCGTCTTTATTTATGACCGTCATGACCAGTTTATCAACTGATTCTCAACAGTATGTTAATTGATGTTTATTTATCTTTTAACAAATGTTTAAAAATGGACCAAAAGTCCATTTGAACTGAATCTGAAACTGTGATAGGACTAAGGTTGATAGTCTAGAGATAATATACTTAGTTGTAGCATGAAACCGGATTGTCTGAGGTTTCATTTTGTTCGTTATTTACAGCAGAACACAACACTGATTTTCCAACCTTCTAGGTCAACAACTGCAGGATCCATTGTGTGTGTGACTTGTTCAATATGGGACACTGACTGGCAAAATCACTTAACCTCAGTCATAAAAACTGGTAAAATGCCAATGATCACAATGTGGACAAGTACAAGGGGGATGAATATTTATGCAAAGCACTGAAATCGCATCAATCCTCATCAGGATGCCACCAATGCCTTGTGGTTAAGATGCCACCAGGACCTTAATCTTTGGAGGCCACCAGTGCTTTGAGATTAGGATGCCACAATTGCCTTGATTTTAGGATGCCATCAGTAACTTGAGATTAAGGTGCTACCAGTGCTTTGAGAAAATGATGCTCCCAGTTATGCTCCCTTGATTTTAGGATGCCACCAGTGCTTTGAGATTGAAATGCCACCAGTGCTTTGAGATTGAAATGCCACCAGTGCTTTGAGACTATAATGCCACCTGTACCATGGGTTTAGGATGCCACCATTGCCTTGAGGTTAGGATGCCACCAGTGCTTTCAGATTAGGATTTAATCAGTGCCATGATCTTATGACACCACCAGTGCCTTGGGATTAGGATGTCATTTGTGCCTTCAACCTGCTGTTCCAAATAATCCAAGGTTCATATCAGTTGATTCTGCAGGTCAGTCAAAGCTGCATTATGCACACATTTTAGACTCTATGGACCCTACAGATGTCATCTTTGGAATGTAAGAGTGTTTAATAATATATGTTATATGCTATTTTCATACATACTAGATGTAAATAAGTCAAATGACACCAGGATGTTACTGGCAGCTACAAAACGTTAACTGTAATACAGAATGTACTGTAATTAGCAGGAGTGACATGAATCTTTTGGACATATGGCTCCACACAGGGTCAGAGTGTCAACACTGTATGTGAGATTAGTCACAACATTCTGTGCATATGGTTTTAAGCTTAATGTTGCATCTTTTGACAGATTCTTTGGTAACAGTCATGTTAAAAATTGGCATACAGTGTTTTGTTTTGTTTTTTTGACAGTGGTGAAAGTGAATACTTGATACCTTGAGAATCCTGAGCAGTTTCTTTACTACTCCTTGCTGCACAATTTCCTGAGTGAGAGCAGCTGATTTGGGGAGGACCACGCTTAGCAATCCCGCTGCTCTCTAATGCCAGTGAGAAGGGGCAAACAAAAAATTATGCGATAAACAAAGTCATTCCTGAGCAACAGCACCATCACTCTCAGACAGTTAGAGTGTTTCACAGCAGCCTAGCATCCTAGCAGGAGGACAACAGTAAGCTAGTCTGTGCTGATGTATAATCTGAGCACTGAAAGGTTGCTATTCCAGGTAAACAATCCACTCCATTATTCAACATATGGGCAAGCCAGGGTGTTGCTGTTTCACCCTAATTGCACATTGTGTAACAGATTGCGGGATATGATCTGCTAAGAAAGCAAAGCCAGGGAGACTACATGTGAAGACTGATTTACATAGATATCTGTCAGATACAGAGAAATTTGTCCCTGAGCTTATGCCTAGGGTTGCTACAGGGATCATTATGAATGCTTCCTTGCATACTGACAGAATTGACTTGAGGTTATGATGCGAAAACATCAATATATTAAGAAAACACATCTGTTCCATCAAAAAGAAACAGTTCTTAGGACAGGCAAATAACTTTATTGCAAAGAGAAGGCTGCAGAGCAAGCATTGTAAGTGCAATATGGTCATTATCAAATAAAATTGCTGCCTAACGAGACACAACTTTTTCACTTGTAGGGTATCATTTCAGACAAGTAATGAGGTGCAGAATCTAAGCAGTTAGAGTAAATATAGTAGAGTTAGGGGAGGTTTAAAAACAGAAATTGGAAAAAATGTGCAAAACAGCAGATGACCTGAAAATCAGCAGTCAGAATGATACAGCTAAGAATGAGCAGTTGAGTGGGAGCTGGGGAGTCTGCTACAGTCAAGCCTGGGGGGGAGGGGTGTTGGTTGGTACATATCCTTACCGTGATGATGCCACCATCAGGATCACTAAGCAGATCCACACATCTTTTACAGCCCACAACAGCATACTCCTGTGTGACAAACACATACCAAACTCTCAGTGGGAGTTTTTTTTGGACTTGATTACAGCAAAGTGAAGAGGGGGGGGGGGGGGTGCAAACAGTACATTCTGGATTCACAGCTCAAGACATCCCCCCCCAAACAATATTCTGGAAATACTGCAATTTATTGCATTGATCCGAAGATTCAGCCAGCCTCTTACTTGAATGATCGGAGTTTGATTAGAGGCTATGTTGATCATCAGGCCCAGGAGAGGATAGAGAGCATTTCTGTATTCACAGCTAGCACACCACCCCTGGAGTAAAAACATTATTTCATCTTGACATTGCTGAAAAAAAATTAAATGTGTGTCCTGTGAAGATGTGCAAACATCAAAAAGCATTTTGATGTTTTGCAGCTCATACAATGTAATGTGAAAATGAGCTTAAACTCAAAATCAAAATTCAAGCTGGGAAAATATTATCGTTATTCACTGATGTTCAAGGACAAACTTCATCATATTAGATGATCAAATTTACCATGGCTGAAAACAAGCTCTTCCAAAATTCTTCACGGCTTGCCAGCTTGTTAATAATGACTTCATCCACAGACATGGCCCCAATCACAGAAATTAAGCAGGGCAGCAAGTCTTGGCTGGATCCTGCAACATTTTCCTATAGATAAAATAAAACTCCAGTATACAATTAACTCAAAGAGTAATGACTAAACAAATCAGAAGGACCTCGGAGATTCATTACCAGCAAATGCTCAAAAGGAGGAGCAAAAACCTTTGTAATGCTCTCTCTGGACTGGATTCGAAACCTGCAAACAAACACACACACACACACACACACACACACACACAAAATTATGCTATATTTCTGATAACTCTACAGTGTCTCCATGGTATGCAAATTGAGCCTCAGGCTTGGAATATAAAGAGTGTATTTTCCCAATGTGACCACTGATCCAAGCAGAGCCTGTAAATCTTTGAATTACTGATGAGTGTGCCTTGCTACTGCAAGGAGAAATATGGGGCCCTGTTGCTGATAATCTTTTGAGGCTTTGCAGCAATTAATTTATCACGGATATTTACTCATTTTCTTGTAAAGTGGCTCACAAAATATTCCAATTAACTGATGTCTTGGGTCTGAGCCTCATGTAATGAAAAATGCAGTCACTCCTGGTGGTCACTGCAATCTATCATACTATCACCAACAATCTTGTAAATGTGTATGTTGGGCTTGTAGTGAAGGCCAGTCTGAATTGTAGCACAGAAAGGAAATTTACTGCACCATGTCACATACCATATCCAATGCTTGAAATTTCTAGAGGTAGCGGTTCTTATCTTAAAACTCACAGAAGCACTCAATCATGTGTCCTTGACAGCATCACACCATATGACCTAAAACTCTGGATTTGGTCCGAGTGTGGAATTTGCCTGAGACTACTAATCATGGCAAAAAACAGTTAAAACCATAAGTGTGATCAATTGTTTACTACTCTGATTAGAGGTCAAATGGATTGTGTGTGCGTGGGGGGGGGGGGGGGGAGTTCCTCTCTTTCAGAGAGAGGACTGGTGAAATACTGAGCTGTGATGGATTGCTTTGCTTCATACTGGTTCATTTGGCATTCTAACAAGGCCTTGGCTATTCATTTGAATGAATTCGAATAGGTCTTGGTTTTAAATGCTTCGGATGCATAATGGATTCCCATGTGGGTAATGTGCAGGATTTCATGAAGAAGCTGCTCCTCTCTTGCCATCAGGTTGATAGATTGCAGTGAGGTGCACAGAGGGCAAGCGGCTACGAGGGGGAAGTAAATATATCCATGGGGCATTACTTATTTTCTCCAGCCAAGTTCTCCAGAATAGCCAGGGCCATGGTTCCTGATTTGTCCTCTTTGCAAACGCAGTCCATCAAGAGCTCTACCATTCTACAGGTAAAAGCCAGAAAGAAAATAGACTCAATAAGTGACTTCATCAGACAAGTTTAATTAAAGATAAGAAATCAGATCTCAGAAGCAAAGTGCATATTTTTCAGAAAAGTGAATTACAATAGATTATTATCTGCTATACCACAGCACTGTTGAATTCTCTGAAGTGATTGGCCAGATGTCAATAAATTTTCTATAACAGCATGGCTCAGACAGTAGTGCTGGCTGTAATTCAAATCACAGGTTTATATTAATGCACTTTTTCTAATATGTTATCATTTCTATTAGAGATGCAACGATACTAAATATCTCAGCCGACACCAATAGCCGATTATTCAGAGTGAAATCATCCGATACCTATAACTGATACCAATAGTTATGCCTTTTATACCTCCTTTTAAATTAATAATAATTAATTCCACAATTCTGAAAAAAATGCAAATAAAAACTCTCCATTCAACTTGTTATTCACAGTAACTGGTCTAACTGGCTAATTGGGCCCAATTTGGACATTTTCACTTAGGGGTGTACTCACTTTTGTTGCCAGCGGTTTAGACATTAATGGCTGTGTGTTGAGTTATTTTGAGGGGACAGCAAATTTACACTGTTACACAAGCTGTACACTCACTACTTTACATTGTAGCAAAGTGTCATTTCTTCAGTGCTGTCACATCAAAAGATATAATCATATATTTACAAAAATGTGAGGGGTGTACTCACTTTTGTGAGATACTGTAAATATAAATGGTTCAAAATATGATGCATCATTCATTAACAAATGAAATATTATCACTGACAAATAGCTGTGGTATAAAAGGAATAAGACACTTCAAGATGCGTTATTGAAAACTAATAAACTTCAATGCATCAAATCACTGGATTATTTTCATATTATACAACAGTTTTTTCCAGTGCACTAATTATAACCACACTGAGATGTTTCTCTGTGTGTATCATTCCACTCATCTATGCTCGCAAAATAGAATTCCACTTCCTAGTTTGAAATGGTTACTAGAGTAGTGTTAGCGACATCATCAGCAAATATGGCAAATAATACTTGTTCAGGAATATATCTTTTGACTTAAAATACGAAAGCTCATCAGATGAAGATGAAATCCATCCATCCACCCATCCATTTTCATACCGATTATCCTAAACAGAGTCGCAGGGTCGCCTATCCCAGATCATTCAGGGCACAAGGCAGGGACACCCTGGACGAGGTGCCTCAGGGCACAATCGCAGACACAGTTACACGCTACACATCCATTCATACACTACGGACATTTTGGAAATGCTAATCAGCCTACAACGCATGTCTTTGGACTGGGTCAGGAAACCGGAGTACTCGGAGGAAACCCCCGAAGCATGTGGAGAACGTGCGCAGACAGAGCGGAGGCAGGATTCGAACCTCAAAAACCAACACAATATGGCCAAATGTTCTGTTTATTTTTGCTCTGCCAATGGAAAGAAGCCACACTCACTTGATAGCCTGCTGCTAAGTTATAGCCAATTAAGCAATTTGCTCATGCGATATTGATAATTACAGCACACCCCATTGTGTTTTATACTAGTAGGAATAATAAGAAACTGATTAATGCTCTCCAAGAACAGAAAACCTTTTACCTGAGCAGATCGAGGTTTTCAATTACCAAGCGTCTCCCGTGCTGCGTCTGACAGTACATGCAGACTAGAGTTAAACACTCCTGCTGGACTGCTAAGGAAGTTGAGGTTAACAACTGGACAATCTGTTCTTTTGTGCTGGGACAATGCAGTAACAGCTGCTGATTCTCCTCTGTAAGTGACAGCATTGCAATACAAGAGTCAGTGTTCTCAGAACATTTATATCCAGAACTACAACATTTCTGACATGACAAGTAATCTTTTAGAACTTGCTTCTTTTCTGGCTACATTATGAATGAACCAGCCTGTGACACACAATCCTCCTACACAAGCAAACAACTGAATGCACCAGCACAAGTTTATTATTCCTGTAGAGACTACCAATGAATTTTCCCCATTTGAAAAGCTAGGATAATAAACTAGAGAAATATGTCTTTAGAACTGTTATCTATCCAGGCAGCTGAAGTCTCATCATCAGTGCCTGCTCTTACGCTTCCCACTCTAATGCACTCGATATAAGCAGTGAAGATTTAAGCTCTGTGATTCTGCTTTGAACTAAATGTCAAGCTGTGGCACTTGGATGGGCTTCCCCGAGCGCACAACTGGGTGCAGTCTCCTTGAAATGAAAGAACCAAGGCTGCTAATCCATATACCAAATGACTGAGCATTTGCATGGTTACATAGCTGTAATTCAGCTGTTCTGGTTGGCCTATAGGTCAAATATACCAAATTGCCTATGCACTACACTTGAGGGCATACTCATGGTGTTGCAATGTTTTACAAAGAAACCTACATGGAACTAACACTAAACAGGAATGAAACTCAATACACGTCCAAAAACACTATTGTGGATTTCTTTTAGCGGAGATAAATCCTGATTTGTAAACTTGTATGATTTGTAGTTTGTGACAAACCAACACTTCTGAGTGCTGAAGTTAAAGATGAAGAGATGCCAATTTCACCAGAAGCAGCTTTAATGAGAATGTACAAATCAAAACATTCTGGCTGATATTCAGTATATCCACACAATTGCAAGTGCGATATTGCTTATATACAACATTTCTATAAACATCCAACCAGCCATCCCTTTTCATACCACTTATCCTACACCGGGTTGCAGGGGAGCCTGGAGCCTATCCCAGAGAATTCAGGGCCTCAGGCAGGGACTATTAATTTCTCCAAACCTCTGTGTTAAATCTGCAGTGAAAAATTAGATTTGCTCCCTCTACAACTCTATACTTTGATTATATTCTGCCTGATTTGAACAAGAGTGTCTGCCAAATGAACAAATGGAAACATAAAAAATTATTTACCATTTCCACTGCAAACCATTCTCCATAATCTGAGGACAGAAACACATAGCTCCTCGCTGTGCAGCTCCTTAGAAGTCTGTGCAAGACAGCTGGAAAGAGACAAAGATGTCTAAAAAAAGAGGGGATTTATAACACACTTATCCATGCTTAACATTTGCTGCAGATCTTGTTGAATTACAACAAAACCTAAGTGCACTTTAATTTTTAAAAAATAATTAAATCAAATAAATAAATTTAAAAAACAGAGTTCCATACATATTCATAGTAGTTTATTCATATTCACTCGTTTAGAAATTAGTCCACAACAAGTTAGCTGATGAAGAGAGCTGTCTAAGACATCTAAAGCTGTAATCATTTAAGGGCTGGTTTGCACAATTTGCTGTGAACACATACGGGAAAACCTTTGCTGCATCAAAAGACTGAAGGAATTCCTACAGGAGTTAGCAAGAAAACCTTTCAAAGCGATCAGGCTGTCAGATGTATTTTCTCTAAATCGTACCTCTTTATATTCTTATTGCCAGCGATGACACTAAAGCCATTGTTTAATCGGAATAACGTCTGCCCAGTACCTAAGAGGAGTGAAAAAATGCCGTCATTGTAATCGAAACAAATGCAGTGAAAGCCATGTATCAATGCAGAACCACCCTGGCCAGTCTCAGAAACAAAATCCCTTATAGTCAAGGGCAAAAGAGACAAAGACAGAGAGAGAAATAAACAAAAACTCATTAGGAGTCAGGGACAGTTCTCTTATCTAGCCAAAAGCAGTATACCTTCTGCAGAAAGAAAATAGCTCACAAAAGGCCTTGTTCGGGTATCTTCCCTGTTCAGAGTATGGGCTGGGATCTTTTCATTTTAAAAGCTTTCACGGCTGCGTGGTTTGTAGGAATGACTTCGGGACATGGCCTTCATTCTGCTTTCACTGATAACAAGCAGCTAAGAAAATAGTCTAGAAACACCTCTCTAGCAGTAATACACTTTATTTAATTTAGTCACTTTTTGAGCCACTTTTTTAAAACAAATTTATTAAACTTAGCCCTTTGTTGTGTGAACAAGGCAAGTTTCTAGTTTGTAATATCAAGTGACTTCTTTGGAAGCTGCATTACTGAGATCAAATCTGAGCTACCGAGCACCATAAAGCAATTGGTGCTGTTCAGATGTTGACATACTGATAGGAACAGAACATAAAGAATATACCTAGCTACCTCTTTCTGCTTCATTCCTGCTCTTAAAGGGATCAGAGGTTGCCTCTATAACCAATGGCATGGATGAACCTCATGAGAAAGTGTTAATGACGCGCAAAGGGGAATCGATGAGACATCTACACCCACACTCCTCTACTCTCTCTCTTGACCACAAAGCAGAACAAATATTGGCTTGGCTTCTGAGGGTAATGCCAAATCAGGCATAAGTACACATTCACAAATGTATAGGACTAAATAAGGACACACAAAGCTGAATGGAGATTATTTGACACAATAAGTGAGACAGAGGATGAAAAATAATCTAAAGAGGACATAGACCATAAATTCAGCATTATGTGCACTCACTGTCTTTAACAGCTTGTGTGAGAAGCTCAACGCCACTGCAGTAGTAGAGGGTGTGCTCATTGGGTCTGTCCAGCTTTGTCAGCAACTCAGGAATGGCCACAGCCCCTTCTTTTCCATCGTTCAACTCCTTGAGTGCTGTTTGTTCCTGAAGGGACTTCTTCTCTTCCAAATCCACTCGTGTCAGATAATCTATAGTGGCAGCAGAGATAGGAAAGGACTGCCATTCATATCGCGGATGCAGTATTACTGCCTGTCAGTGTTTGATTTAAAGGAATAATGTCATCGTCTCTCTGCATACGTGCGATTACCCATGACAGGAATCTCCACACTGTTCTTTTCAGTGAAAAGTAAAAAATCTATGTCTAGAATCTGTCTAAGGACAGTTGTTGAACTCTGTCAATACACCAACATTTTAATCATAAAGGTCTATGGATCAGAAGACAGGGGTCATGGAGGTTAGCATGTTTGCCTCACACTTCCGGGGTTGGGAGCTCGAAACCAGCTTCCACCCTGTGTGTGTGGAGTTTGCACGTTCTCCCCTGTTTCCTCCGGGTAACTACCCCAGTCCAAAGACATGCGTTGTACTGTAGGCATTTCCGAATTGCTCGTAATGCATGAATGTGTGTGTGATTGTCCTCTGCAATGGGTTCGCACTCCATCCAGAGTGTCCCCCGCCTTGTGCCCCGAGTTCCCAGGGATAGGCTCCAGCCTCCCCGTGACCCTGTGTAGGATAAACGCTACGGAAAATGGATGGACGGATGGATAATAATATAAATAACTGTGTATCGCATCCACTGTTTTCGCTTATCGTTTCTTGGTCCAAATTACAACAGCGGCTCACATTTCTGCAGTGCTACAACTCTGTTCTTTGGCTCAGTTTAGCAGTTCACATCTGCAAAAAAAAACATGAAAATGCTGCACACAACCCAAAATACATGGCATGTTCAGTTCTCTTCCTGCAGTTGGGTCAATTCAGGGTCAAATCACATTCGCGCTGCAATCAAACTGGGCCCAGAACACCTCGCTCAGACGGTCTCGGAGCGGTTCATTTGTGGGGAAACACACCGATTCAAAATGTTTCATATGTGAAAGCAGCTTGGACGTTTATACTTTTTCGTATGTATACAGGTTCTGTTTTTTCCTCAACACAGGGAAATACATTCAATTCTTGCACTACAGATAAAGCGATCAGGTTGGAAAACTCCGGGGTATTCCTTTAAGTATTACTGAATATTACAAAATACTATATAATATTTAATTTAAGGACATAATTATGCTAATACAATTTACATACAAAAACATCTGAGTTTGTTATACTATAAAGCTGGATTGACAAAAAATCCGTTCAAAGCAGTCTTAAACATTAAACCTAATTAATTTATTCCAGCACTCAGCTAAATTTCACAACATACTCTCTGTACTACTCTACTGATCTTCGATCAAAAGGTGCAGGCTTTTTGTTGGTACCTTGAATAGTGAAGGCTACAGCAGAGGTAAGAGCTTTTTCTTACAAAGCTCCACAGTTATGGAACAGCCTTCTAATTAGTGTTCGGGAATCAGACACAGTCTCAGTGTTTAAGTCCAGGCTGAAAACATGTTTGTTTAGTCAAGCTTTTTGTGAATCATTTTTTCTTAGGTAAAGGAGCAGATACAGAGGCTCACAGGCATTGAGTGTTGTGCTGAACTGGGATGTTTGGATGCTGTAGCCCACCTCCCCCTTTCACACATTCACCCAGGTTTGCTGATGGTGGGGTGGCAGGCTGCCTTATGTCCCAAGGCGCTCTTATGTCTGTGTTACCTTCTGGCTCTCCCTTTTAATCATGCTGTCATAGCTAGTCTTGCCGGAGTCCCTGCTGGCACTCATGCAAGGTACATTGTCCTTAAACATTACAGGACAATAACCATACCTAATAATCTCTCCCTCTCGTTCCTTCTCTCTCCTTCTCTCTTTCAGTCGAGCTACACATGATACTCCAGAGATACCAATGATCCTGACCCCTTCTGCTCTTCGGACCTGCCTGATCCATCCTGAAGCCCTACTTCTCTGGCTGGAGTTCTCATCAGTTGGATGTTACATGCTCCTGCTGAGGATGGCCCCACGTCGTGCAGCCTGGAGGTCACTGGGATTGCTGAGGATGGTACCACTTAAAAATCATAAAGATGGCTTTGGACCTCGATTCATGTGAACAGTTATGCCATGATGGCCAGGAGTACAACTGCTATTATAGCCTCAGCACTGTAAATACCACAAACAGTTTTGCGCCACGCAGACCTTGAGCCACACTGAGTAGGCACTACTAACCGATCACAGATTGCGTGAGGGAAGTGCTTTGGGACAATGTCCATTGTTCAAAGCACGATACAATTAAAACTGAATTGAACTGAATTGTATTCATAACCCATACATCTTCTCAAATTCATCTTGCCTATATTTAACACACTTCTTTCTAGACTGGCCTCAGCCAACTAACCTCTCTCAATTTTAACAAAGCTGGATTTTTTTAAAAAAATTTGGCCTTTACTAAGAATTGACAAACTCAGTATTATACTGTCAAATAAACCAAAGAGCTCCAGAGCTAATGTCGCCATCCATCTATCTTCTATACCGCTTATCCTTCTTCAGGGTCACGGGGGCAGAGCTAATTCTGTCTAATTATTTTTTAAAAGTGAATGTGACAACAACTATGACTTCTGTTAACATGGACTGTGTCTGCAGTTGTTCAGACTGATCTACAAAAAGTGCTGTACCCTAGTTGTTGCAAATTACGGTTGATCCTTTCGACTCATTTAAAATGTCAAGTGGCAATGTTCTACCAAGCATGCGTGAATATGTAAAGAGATTGAAATAGTGAAGCGATTTCAGACACATTTCCATGCAATTATTTCCAAAGCTGTGTACAGTCAAGCAAAGAAAAAAATTAATAAAAAAAGGGGAGTGGGGGGGGACCACGACAGAAAAAAGAGAGAGTGCACACACTTCATGTTGTCATGGCAGCACAACATGATGGCTTAAGTGTAGAAAACTTAAATGTCACCATATACGGTATTACACATACTGTACACCTCTTGATATTATGTCTTACCTTTCACAAGGGTTTCACGCTCTGGCGCTATATCCAATATCTTTCCATAACACAGCCTGGACTAATGAAATATGGAGATAATATAGAGGGAAGATTATTAATCAGAAAGGAGGCCAGAATGAAGAATTCCACATCGTATACATAACCTGCATGTGAGTATTCAAAGCAGCCAGCTGTTCTTACCTCAATAAAATTTTTTAGCCCTAGATGTGCTCTTCCCATGTGGACGTATGCCTTAATACACATATGGTTGCACTGTGTTAGAAAATAGAAAATAAGCATTGTTAGCTACTTGGGCATGTCAGCAGTTCATCAACTTAGTGTCTATTCATTGCATCTGTAGTGAGTTTGGTCAAGAATTTTATTTTCGAATTCTCCTGTTGCGGAAACTGAAACTAGAAACATGCTTAGAGTATAATGGAAGTCTAAGGGCACTTGTTAAAATTCATTAATACATATTTCCGATTGTCCCTCTGAGGGAATCCTTAAAGGTTCTATGTAGAACCCTGCAAGTGTGAGTCTGAGTGTTTTCCTCAGAAAGGCTTCCAGGTTATTTTATATTCATTTCTGATTCATTCGACTGCCTATTAATGACTTTTTTATTTTTATTTTTTTTGGAGTAATGCTTTAACACTAAGAACCTATTGATCTATCGTCTATTTTAAGAGCTGGTGCATTCAGAGCAATGTTACATCGCTCATAAGAACAAGGCACAACTTCAACCCAGTTTTCTAAATCTACGCAACCGTTTCGTTTATTAAACACTGCTCCTGAGCAGCCCGCAGTAGTCCCTAAACAGGATGGGATAAAAGGACGAGTAGCTGAGCTGACACTATGATGAATGAGAGGGCACCTCTGGCACACCTTTACTCACAGTTACACTTACCTTCAGGGCCCACTCACAGTCACTTATAGCCTCCTTATACTTCTCCAGCTTGATATGGGCCTGCAGGATGAGGATCCATGAGAAAGCAAACATACCATCACTGGGATTTTAATCATTTTATACACGCAATCTATTTGAACGAAATAATGCTTTACAAAAAGAATGGCCCTGAGAACCTGAGCTCTGTTTGTGTAAAGGGCCGGCATGTCACGAAGCTGTTCTAGACCTTCTGTGTACATCTTGACAGCCAATTCATAGTCTCCCAGCGCAAACGCCTTGTTTCCTTTCTCCTTTAAGGCTGCGCATTATATAAAAGAAAGGTGGTGACCGTGTATAGAAATGCAGCTGTATAACATTGGTATGATTTCAAAATAAGAAGTTCACACACACACACACACACACACACACACACAAACCGTTTGCATGCTTCTCTTTCACTTGTCTCCTCAGTCTTCTCTCCTCTACATCCTTTTCTAAAGATCTCATAAAATTCTCTAAAAAACCACAGACATTAAAACAAGTCTAGTCTTGTGCAAAATAAATAATTATTCATCCTCTGAGGGCAATATCAAGCAAGCAAGGCATGGAAACTGATTTAAAAAGCAGTTGAGACAGTCCCGTGGAGTATGCAGTAAACCTACCTGGACTTTCACTGGGTACATAAGTTGCATTCTAGAAAATAAAATGATTGTTAATATACCACTGAAAACAACTGTAAGACTCTTCATAAATAATAATAATAATAATAATAATAATAATAATAATAATAATAATAATAATAAAGAAAAAAATAATTGGACCTTCAGATTATGATACAAACTATGTTCACTTCACCAAGTGGACAAACAGACACTACTGCAGTATATAATGCTTGCATGCATGAGTAGGTAAAGATTAAAGAGTAAATATAGTGTTATTTACCACTGGTCTGCTCACACATGAGGGATTGGGATTAATAACTGTCCTGTCTATGTGACTTTTGCTCGCTTTCTCTTTTTCCATTGAGGCAACCAGGCAATCTGCCTTTTCCATAGCTTTCTCCTGAGCAGCCACATCAGCAGAGTTCAGCTCCTTCACCAGCTCACCTGTACCGAGACAGAGCCACACTCACTCACACTCAGAACAGCTCACAAAACTCACTTTTCTGCGCGCGCTTTAATAACAAAAGCGGAAATGAGTGACGTTACAGCACCTAGAGTAATTTCCCAAGCCTACAGGTTAGCATGTATACTGTCTCAAATGGATTTCAAGCTCGGTAAAAAGACATAACACGCACTTATTCGGTCCACGTTCGTCAAGAACTTTTCCAAATCCTCACTTTCACACGAGTCCATAGTTCAGTTTATCTAATTCAGCCAACAACAACACAGCCAAACTACGCGTCCTCGCGGATAGATCTGTATCCATAGCAACGACGGAAATCACGTGGTATGCTCCGTCATTGTTGTGCGGCCAAAAACGTATACTAGCGAACTAAATGGAAGAATAAGTCGCATTTCGACCGATTACTTAGTACGGTCGCGTGCAGTTTTAATTCAGAAAGTCCTGACCCATCAGAGAAAATAAGGTTATAAGGTTATAACTAGAAAATAAAGTTGAAAATAAATGTGTGTGTGTGTCCGTCATCAACCTTAATTAACTCTGTTATTGGTAATAATATAAAAATAATAATAATAATAAAATAAATAAATAAATAAAACAGAAAGGACACAATGAATAGGTTGTATTGTTACACTCTAGAACATTCTAGTGGAAAACAACCCACTGTGAGTGGTTTGACAATCCAGTGCTAGGTAAATATTGGACAGAATACATGCTGGGTTATTTTAATCCAACTGGTTGGTTAATCCCATGTATAACTATGCTGGGTTATTTATTATATCTAATTGTTTCTAATAATAATAATAATAATAATAATAATAATAATGTCATCCAATAATAACTAGCCAGATATATATGTTATGGCAAACATTTTTTTTATTATAACAAAATGTACAAATTCATTAGAATTAATTAAACCCAACAAATTACAAAAAAAAAAGTATATTATTTGATGTATAGGCAAAATATTGTCATGAAATTTTCAATTACAATAAACATATAACTTAACATACTAGCGAGGCCTCATCTTTAAATAATGTTGACATTAATGAGCGCATGGTGTAATTTATTCAAAGGGCTGTAAAATTCTGTCTGAATCAGCAGAAGCTTGCTGGGCAACACAATGTGGTCAACACTGACACTTTTGATTGCTCTGATTTGCATTAAACATCAATGCCGGAATCTAATGGCTGGACACACCTCTTTATCATCATGTAAGTGGTAAGGAGATTAGGAAATGTGAGTAAAATAAAAAAGAAAGAAATGTGCTGACACTGATCAAATAGGAAACATGAGAAAATGAAAAATAAATAGGGAGAGTAAATGAAAAAGGAGGAGAAATGTAAAGTTATATTGAAATCATTTTATTCATTGTTTGAGACTGTTTGAAAAAATTTAAGACTATTTTTCAATCATTCTGTAACTCACTCTATATTTTTTTATTATTATTATAAAGCCATTGAGTTGGAAGATGCAAGATTAGATAATTTTCCTCAACAGAACTTGATCCTGAGTAATAATACACATTTTGTCACGATTCCAAGGTGGGGAGGGATGCAAGTGCAGAATTTCTTTAATTAATATTACAACTAAACACAAAACAAGAATTATGAATCAGCAGCCATACACTAAGGCTATGAATAAACATAAACCAAAGACCATAAACACAGCAACAGGGACAATGGCAAAGAAAGACAAACATAACACAAAGAATGCAGTGCAAACTGTGGCTATATACACTAGTGCTCCTTAACAGGAACGTGATTCAGGTGCAGGTGGTCATGTGACTGTGATGCAGTGGCTGCTGGGAACTGTAGTTCAGAGTTCCTTCTCTGATTACATGACACATTTGGTAACATTAGCTTGTGGTATAGATTACATCGTCATGTTGTAAGATGAGCAGATAATATTACAAGGTGTAATATGGAGGAAGATATTATTAGTTAAAAAAGAATGCAACATAGAGATAAGTTTATCATTTGTTGCACACTTTTAACCTTCCTTGAGTGAAGTACAATTTGTGTCCATAGAGCATATTATGTACAGCATTAATACTGTGTGAAATCTAATGTTATAAAGTGTTAGGATAATGCTACCTTAACATTAATACAATAAAAAGAACATATTATGAACTTTCTAAAAGTTTGTTTCCCAATCCTTTAACTCTAAACTCACCATCCGCTTTATTAGGAACACCTATGCACCTGCTCATTCATGCAGTTATCCAATAATTCGATCAGCCCAATGCATAAAATCATGCAGATACAGATGTTTGTTCACATCAAACATTAGAATGGGGAAAAATGTGATCTCTGTGACTATAACCATGACATGGACGTTGGTACCAGATGGGCTGGTTTGAATATTTCAGAAACTGCTGATCTGGAATTTTCACATACAACAGTCTCTAGAGTTTATGCAGAATGGTGAAGGAAAAAAAAAACCCACAAAAAACAGTGAGTGAGTGACAGTTCTGTGGATGAAAACACCTTGTTAATAAGAGCTGTCAGAAGAAAACGGCCAGATTGATTTAAACTTCCAGGAAGGATATAGTAACTAATATAATTGCTATTTGCAACCATGGTGAGCAGAAAAGCGTCTCAGCAAGCACAAAACATTGTAGGAGGTGGATAGGCTACAACAGCAGATGGCCTCATTGGGTTTCACTCCTGTCAGCCAAGAACAGGAATCTGAGGTTATTATGGTCACAGGTTCACCCAAACTGGTCAGATTAGAAAAGATTACCTGGATCCAAGATTAGAAAAAAAAATGTAGTCTTCATCCAGTTTTCAACTGCCCTATTGATGTACTCGAGCATCCTTAGAAATGGTTTTGTAGCATGGAAGAAGAAATGAGAGCATGCTACCATTTTGTTTACCAAACTACTAGTATTTCAAACAAAGAGCTTTGAGAAGTGCACTAATCCATGTCTGTAGGTTTTTGTGAATCAGAGAATCATGGTCTTGTGGAGGCACAGTCAAAATCAGTACAATGATGAATGATGACAAGATTTTTGTTTTGTTCATTATGCTGTACCTTTGGGAAAACTGACTGACTGGTAAAAACGTTCTTTCAGCAAGATAATGGCCACCTAAACACACTGCAAACATCATTAAGACCGCTTTGGAGTAGAAGTCTAATGGGATTTACACAATTAAATCAGCCACCTCAGATCTCCACCATCAACAGATCAGAAGCTAGAAACACTTGGCAGGTAATAGTAACTTTATAAATTCCTCAAAAAACTCTTAAAGAATTTAGTATAGCACTACTTTAGTATAGCACTACTTTAATGAGGACATATGGGTACCTTTAGAAAATGCAAGAAATAATTATAATGATTATTTCATCAATATAGAGTTTGTATACTTTTTATATTAGTATAAATAGCTTAAAAATAGACCTGCTGTGTTCTTTTCCTCATTCACATCGCTTGCTTGAAGTCAGCATGCAGTTATAATCACTACACATTCTTCTTCATGGTCCACTGCATCATTTTTATAAGGGATGGATGGATTGATGGATGGATTGAAGGATGGATTGATGGATTGAAGGATTGATGGATGGACTGATGGATTCTGACACTATGGTTCTTTCACTGTTATATTGCTAGGCTTTTCAAATGCTTTTCAAATGCCCACATGTTGTGTTTCTTTCTTTCAATGTTCCGTGCCCTGTCAGAGAATAATGCAAGATCCAGCTTAATAAATAATTGATCTTCTTTTTCATGTGAAGATGTGGCTGATGGTACACTTGACAGACATCAAGTCAAAAGCATTTTCAATAACAGGCATGTCAAATGCTCATCACCATAAGCTCAGAGGTGCAGTATAATGTTTCCAGTGTGAAGTTGCACACAAGAGAGAGAAACTTAAAGTGCACTCACATCAGTCCGAGTGCACTACTAGGATGTCTGTTTGCTCATCTGGGATGATCTGTTTAACCCCACTATATCTAAGGGGGGAAAAAGAACACAATGTTTATTCTACAGGAAAAAGAAATCAGCAAAATTAATTTACTTACAAAAGCAAAAACACTGAAAGCAATGACTTTGAAGTCTAGAAAGTGATACAGTGGTGCTTGAAAGTTTTCAAACCCTTTAGAATTTTCTAGATTCCTGCATAAATACGACCTCAAACTTCATCAGATTTTCAAACATGTCCTAAAAGTAGACAAAGAGAACCCACTTTAAAAAATGAGACAAAAATATTATACTCGCTCATTTATTTATTGAGGAAAATGATCCAATATTATACATCTGTGAGTGGCAAAAGAATCTGAACCTTTCACATACTTTTTTGTTGTTCCTCTTACACCAGAGACGTTTGCCAACACTAACAAATTTAATTTATTAAAGAAAAGACATGTTATACATTTATCAGATTAGAGTTACAATTAATGTTATGGAACATCGACAATACAAGCTTGTTCTTGTTCTCACTTATATGTTATAGCATCTATAAACTGCTGTTCCCTCACCAGCGTCTCTTTTATTTCTCTTGAACCTAATAAGACATAAAATATAGTTTGACATGTTACTAGAACTCTTCTGTCTCAAAACTCAAAGGAATAACTTTTCCTCTTTCTACAGCACTGATACTGGAGTTTCCTGCCAAAAAAAGACAAATAATTGTCTCCTTATAGAAAACTTCAGCATATTTACAAATATACACATTTTTTATGTTTATGTGGAGCATTTGCCATAAAGATCTCTGTGTACATTGTTACTATGGAAAAAATAAGATATTAAGTGAGTGCATTCATATAAACCTGTGATTTGTCTTACAGCTGGAACTGTCAAAGCTGCTGTTATAAAAAATTAATTACTGTCTTTTGACCAATAAGCACAGCACTAGAATTATCTATCACAGTATGTCCTAATTGACAACTTTAAAGGACCTTTACCCATTTTTTCTTCAAAGCCACACCTTACTCTCATAAGGTGTACTAGCTGCTAGGTAGCTGTTAGATAATATATGCTACGAGTTTATGCAACTCTTTCCATTAAATTTACAATCTAAATGAAGACTACTGTTTTTCATTTGATTAAGACTGGCCATAGCTGCTAGAAGGCCAAAAAATATATAATTATACCAACATGTTACTTATTATATTCACTGAAATAATCCATCCATCCATTTTCTGTAGTGCTTATCCTACACAGGGTCATGGGGGAGCCTGGAGCCTATCCCAGGGGACACCCTGTTTGGGGTGCCAACCCATCACAGAGTACAATCCCACATACACTAATACACCCGTTCACACACTACGGACAATTTAGAGATGCCAATCAGCCTACAGTGTAGGAAATCTGGAGAACATACTGTCCGTGCACACAGGACAGAAGTGAGAATCGACCTCCCAGCCGCGGAAGTTCAAGGTAAACATGCTAACCACTAAGCCACTGTCTCCCCTACTGAAATAATATTTTTTACCAAATTATGAATTAGAGCCTTATAATACAGAGGTTACAAAAGAGCCATCTACAAAGCTACAAGAAGTCATGTACAAATCTATTACTGGTAAACTCAGTTGTTTTTTATCTTTACTTTGAGTACTGTAAGTATGATGAAACTGGAGTGAAATTAGAGGACCACAGTGGATAATTTGCTTTACTGCATAGTCATTTGAAGCTCCACGTCTCTCAGCAGCAAGAATCTATTTTCTCCTTCTTGGAGAATCATAACCACGTGAGCCTTGAAAAATTCACACATAAAACTGAACACAGTGACTGTTACAACAATAAATATGTAGAGATGTTTATTGAAAAAATAATAAATGAAGCATTCCAGCTCTGCCCTTAGAAAACTTTGTGCCATCAACAGGTCCACAGAGCTGGATAACTCTGTTCAGTCCCAAGTGTGCAAACATTATCAAAGAAAAAACTGTCAAAATGCTGTATATATATTTTTCCTGTAATGACCTCATTTGAAATAGGACCTTGCTTTATGAAATATTGAAAGCTTTCATAATTTGCACATTTAATATTCAAGCTTTTTTAAACGTATACCAATTACTGTTACTTAGTTTAATAACTGACTACACAATCTTGCATTTTAGTAGTTTTCCATCCACCTCAGAATAATTATCTTAACGTTATAATGTACACTGATTTGCATTACATTCATGTCCTTACTTATTGTTTGTCATCATTTGGATTTTTCCTTTTTGCTTAATGTTGTTTAATGTGTGTTCCATGTGCTTCTTTTTGTAGTTACTCGAACGTCCTCAATCCAAAGCAAAGCCATCGTCTCCGCCGCCATCTGTCTCCCATGGAGCAGCTTACAGTAGTTTGGATGAGATAGTTGGTCTTGTCATATTCAGTGAAAGGCAGCAGTGCTCGTATTTCAAGACCGATTCATCACTTCACTCTGGCGCAACGCCCTGGCCTTCTGCTCCATGTTTAATTGGCGGCTCACTGTCTCTTGGGCTGACCTCCAGGTTCTTATCTCTCAGCAGGCTTTCTACTTTCCTGAACACTGAACTTTCTTTGTGCTTCTCTAGCAGCCTGGCCACCTCCTGTCAGGAATATACACCATATTAATCATTCTGTAAATTCACAACCTGCTTCCAGAGGACACTTCACCTCTCAAGTGATTGTCACAGCTTTCAGCATAGTGCCATACATCCAGCACAGGTTATAATTAATTGGCTTACATTCAGGTTCTCAGACAAAGTCCCTGGGTCGCATTTCTGCACTCTCTCGAACACAAGGCTATTAAGGGCTGAGTCAGTGCTTTGCTTCTTTCCTTCAGCTGAATCAGGCTCTAATCTGGCATAGAACAACTCACTTAGGCACACTTGCAGGACCTGGAGCATAAACAAAGCAAAGGGAGAAGTTCAAATCATACCTTGAAATGCTATAAAATGAAATGGTCCATGTGTGTATGGGCCTGGCTTGTACCTTAAAGAAAGCCCTTTGGAAGGCAACAGTTGTGTCAACAGTAAGTTGGCCAGTGGATATGTGAGCAGCACAGTGCATAAGCAGCAGAGAGAAACCTCCTACGGACTGCAGTCTCTGCTGTCGCACGTACAGAATGTTATCCATCTCCTACCGACACAGTCGAGTCAATCATTAAGACATTCATTTTTCATAATCTATTGACATACATCAACACACTTAGAAGTGGCAGTGGTGTTATGACTTCAGCATCATGTCTTCATTCTTATTGATCACAAATTATTGAACACCAGGTTGCTTGAGCAGTGCCAATCCCACCTCCTCTGCCTTATGTGTTGACTTTTAAGGAAGAAGAGACACAGTTGAGACCTTTAAAAGTGTTTCTAGATCAATAATCATGCAACCCCAATTACAAAAATGTTTGGGTGCTGAGTACGCTGAGTGTGTAAATAAATGTAAATAAAAACAGAATGCACTGATTTGCAAATCTCATAAACCCATATGTTATTTACAATAGAACATAGAAAACATACCAAATGTTTAAATTGAGTAAATGTACAATTTTAAGAAAAAATAAGGTAATTTTGAATTTGATTGCCGCAACACGTCTCAAAAAAGTTGCGACGGGGCAACAAAAGGTTGGAAAATAAGTGTTACTAAAAAGAAACATCTGGAGGAACATTTTTCAACTAATTAGGTTAATTGGCAACAGGTCAGTAAAATGATTGGGAATACAAAGAGTGTCTTAGAGAGGCAGAATCTCTCAGAAGTAAAGATGGGATGGAATCTTATTTTTTTCTTACAATGGTACATTTACTCAATGTAAAGATTTGCTATATTCTATTGTGAATAATGTACGGGTTTATGAGATTTGCAAATCATTGCATTCTGTTTTTATTTACATTTTACACAGCATCAGCGTCCCAACTTTTTTGGAATTGGGGTTGTACAAGTTCAATGATACCTTAGGAAATACTGCCATTACCATGTTTATAAGGATTTTACTGGTTTCTTTACATCAAGTTTTTGGTTGACCCTGAACTGTGCTAAAACCCAGTTGCTAAACCTCACCATTTTTCCTTAAAAAGGCAACTTACAAGGCATATGTAGTTTCAACAGTAAAGGTGGGGTCAGTTGAAGGGAAGGAAAATGGTTGTCAACAATTTTCTTAGCAAGTACTTAGGGGTAGATTATTCAGACCTTGTACATTGGATATAAAATGTCTACACATCCCTGTTAAAATGGCAGGTTTTTTTAAAAAAAAAAATGAAACCAAGACATATCATTTCAGAACTTTTTCCATCGTCAATGTGAATGTATAAAAAATAACTGAAAAACAATCAGAAACATTTTAGGGAAAAATAAAAAACTTAACCTAGTTACATAAGTGTGCACACCCCTAAACTAATATTAAATACTAGCACCTTTTGATTTTATTACAGTTTTTTGGGGTAAGAGTCTATTAACATGGCGCTTCTTGACTTGGAAATATTGTCACACTCTTTCTTGCAAACACATTCTAGAGCCATCAAATTCTAAGGGCCTCTCTTGTGCACACCACACTTCAGGTCACCCCACAGATTTTTGGTTGGATTCAGGTCTGAGCTCTGGCTAGACCATTCAAAAACTCTGATCTTCTTTTGGTTAGGCCATTCCTTTGTTGATTACTAGAAGAAACCTGAAGGTTTTTGCACTTACAGATACCTGACTAGAATTTGTAGCTTTTCATGATTACCTCCACCTTGATTAAAGCCCCAGTTCTGTACTATTTATTTATTACTTACTAACACTTTTTATTTATTACTAATTTGTTCTTAAATTAAAGAATATTACTTGCAGAAAAGCTGTTCATGAATAATGGCTGGTTTTAAATTCTTTATAGAGTAAACCAAAGCCTGCTTTAGTGTTGTTAAAATGGGATGCATCATTTGAATTGTATTCAAATTATCAAATACGTGGGTTGTACAGTGGTTTAACCTAAAATATAACCAGGACAGAGAAATGCATTTAGAAATGGCACCAAAATCCTGGAAGTACATTAAATTGCCCTTTGTCATTATAAATAACATGACATGACATGCATCATTATACAGATACATATGTGGGTGGCTGTGGCTCAGGTGGTAGAGCGGGTTGTCCAATAATTGTAGGGTTGGCGGTTCGATTCCTGGCCCACGTGACTCCACATACCGAAGTGTCCTTGGGCAAGACGCTGAACCCCAAGTTGCTACCGATGGCAAGTTAGTGCCTTGTATGGCCTTGTATCTGCTACCATTGGTGTGTGAATGGGTGAATGAGACACAGTGTAAAGTGCTTTGGATAAAAGCGTTATATAAGTGCAGACCATTTACTATATGTAGTACAGTGAGTATCAGTAGCAGACTATGAAGACTATTATAGACTATTCCTTTAACATTATAGATATTATAGAGGTTATGATTTGGCACTACTGATGAGAATATTGAACATTCAAATCCTAGAACAAACTGAGACTGGGCAAGCTTCTCCAGATTGTCCAGTATAATGACCTCAGCTTCCTTCCAATGTTGGAATTCATTTTTACAAAACATGCAGTTTTTCCCCATGTGTTATCGTCTATCTTCAAGACAATGATCAATATTACCACATGCTTACTTTGGCCATAAATACCTGGTAATAAAAGGAATTACGGAAGGAATTGCAGCAGTAGTTATTTGAAGGAAGTCTTGAGGCGAGGTGTAATTTCACTGCTGGTGCCTGGAAAGTACAAACCCAAGCATAACTAATCGGAGTTACTTTCCAATACATCAAACATTCCATTATGTCATTGTTCAGTGGGTGTAAAATATTACTCACAATAAATCAAAATGAAGGCGTGTGTGTGTGTGTGTGTGTGTGTGTGTGTGTGTGTGTGTGTGTGTGTAAAAGCCAGAAATAGGGAGATTCAAACCACTCTGTGTGTGTGTAGCAGTTGGAGAAGAAGCTGGCCGTGCTGGTAGATGAGAAACTCGCGGGGATTAAGAGTGTCAGCACCTACTTGGACGAGCTCTCCCTCACAATCCCACTGTGCATCCAAGAAATCAATAAAGGTGCACCCTGAGCCTGCGGCACAAAGACGCCCACGCTCAAGACCTCAATCTTCAATTAAAGGGACTAACTACAATTAACTACAAACTACAGCAAATGGTTTGTAATTCTTTCAGCAAGTGGCCAAAATGGGTTTAGCGAGTGACCTGCGTGCTCACCGCTAAGCAGGCCAGCGTTCTTTGCTTGGTCTCTGAGCCGCTGTTCCACATCTTGGATAAGCCGGAAGAGTGGTGAGAGCTCCAACAAACTGGCCCAGTCCTCACCTGGATCATGTGGAAGAGCACATGGCAATAATAAGCATTAAAAAGGCTTTTTTTTTTACAGCCTCTTTAACACATCGAATCTCTTTGACTTTGACAGCTGTTGAATCATCTTCAGCCTTAACCCTTCCACACAGTACACTGGCAGTCCATTCTGCCGGCGGAATAGAAATCGACTTATCGGACTTTTTCAATCAGTATAAACAAATGAATTATTTTGTGGGCGCAAGTCTGTTATAAGATTAGTCAGGACACTGTTGGGTTTCTGTGTGTTGAGTATCATGACTCTGTGTTTAGCTGCTGGTGAGCAGGGTGATGGGAAAGAGGAGGAGTGTGAGCCCTCTTCCGGGTAAACAATTCACACCTGTCCGCAATAACATTGGTACAGAGATAAAACGGACAGCAGAACTAAAGCTTTTTTGATAGTAAAGCGCCGTATACAACTGCCACAATAACATTATAACATTTAAACCAAGTAGGCTAGGTTAAAAACAGAAAAACTTATTTAAATAAAACTGCAAATTCTTAAAGCTCTGAGTGTTTGCTTTTATATGAGCCATTCACCATTACTATGGCATGTGACATCATAAATAAATTCAGTACTGAACACGGGCACCGCGAAAACAGGCAGAAATTCCATTTCTTGGCCTCTGGTAAAAAGAGTTAATTACTATCTGAAGTTGATTCTTACTACCTCCTAGTGATTAAAATATGCAAGGGCACTTTTAATTTCTACAAATGCAAATTGTCTCACCTGACAGTTTGGGGACTGTCATGTGCACGGGAAATGTCGTCTCCTTGAGATCTGATTGGGCACAAAGTTGAGACTGTCAGCTGAAGTTCTGTCACTAGAGATGTGGCGGTCAGAATACTGCCTTACCCTGGCTTTGAGCGGGGCTTACATCCTGTTCTCTGTGTGAAGGAGATGTACTGGACAATACACCCTTCAAGCCATTTAGCTCGCTCACAGATGAAGCCTTTTCATGATCTTTCAGGGATTGAGTGGAAACTGCTGCACAGCAAGACTGATTGGCATCTGTGCAGCAAAAAGCACTTTAATATCACAATGCGCAGTCAGAATATAACACCATACAGAGCAAACATGAGGAAAATATAAAAACTGCCATTCTGACCAGTGAGATTAACTCATTCATACTTTTAATTAATACCTTTAGCTACAGGGACTGACACAGTCCATGCTCTAGAGCCTGTGTCCCTGTCAAACGCCTGCTTCACTGGCAGGTCTGCAAAAGAAACAGTAAAGACTACTAAGGAATGCAGGACACACTGCTTTCCATTTCTATGTCGACGAAATGAATGAGTGTGTTGTACCAGAGTTCTGCTGGCTCTGGCCTCTGATGAAGAGACTGGAAAGTTTGCCATCCTCCAGCAGCTGAATGAGGCGCTCTAACTGAGAGAGGATTTTGTGCTGAGTCAGGGCCATTGCTTTCAAAGGGTTTTTTCTGCCTCTGGGCTGCACCATACAATAATCCCTATACGAGAATGAGCCTGATAATATGCCCTATTGAAAGGAGAAAAGCACGCTTATAGAATTTTAGTGCTATTCATAAGGCAGCTCCATACAAGTCCGGTGTGCCGTGTTTAACATGCTGGTGGCTTAAGGTGTGTGTTACCTCTGTAGTAGCAGCACGGAGCTGGCTGATCTTGCAGGTGCAGTGCAATGAAGAAAGAGCAACATCCAGCTCGGTGTATCTCTGATTTAATTGCTCCCACAGCTCCTTCTGCCATGCCTTTTCATCCTATAGCACCAGAACATCATTCCACCAAGTATGCAAGAGGATTTGTGAAACCCATGCTCACTTAAGTACACCGACTTGCTTTACAGTTAATTAGCAATGTTAAGAAGGCAGGAAAAGCTTCCAGTAAACTGCTTGTTAAGGTGTAGCACAGGTTTCTTGAATAAACAGTGAAGCTAGTGGAATCTAGAGAATGTAGATGTAGATGAACGAGTATGTTTCTTTTAACAAAGGACATAAACACCAGACACGATTAGGTAAGAGTTACATACTTTTCCTTTCCACGCACAATGTAAACCACAGGTGGTAGCCAAAATGTTCCTTTTTGCTCAGACAGTGTAGTATTTTGGACTTTTTGGGGACTGATTTTTACTTTTAGGGTTTCAAATGGTAATTGTCATTGTTACCACTTAATACTTTGAATAGCATCCATAAACGTTAAATAATTTGTTTACATGCGATTATAAAAGTTTGCAAATGATGTTCAAATGATGATTAAAATGAGAGTTGTCAAATCAAAGTTAAAAGTGGTAGTTCTACTTCCTTTCCAGTGGCAGCGGTGGCTCAACGGTTAAGGCTCTGGGTTACTGAACAGAAGGTGGGGGTTAAAGCCCAGCACTACCAAGCTGCCACTGTTGGGCTCTTGAGCAAGGCTTTTAACCCTCTCTGCTCTAGGGGTGCTGTATCATAGCTGACCCTGCGCTCTGAACCCAACTTCCTAAGAAGCTGGGATATGTAAAAATAAAGAAACAGAATTTCACTGTGCTGTCACAAATAAAGGCTTCTTCTTCTCTCTTCTGTCATTCTGGACAGTAAGGACAATTTCCATCAGAACTAGTGTAGTACTGCCATTTGCTTATTTCCTTGCCAAGGTCCAGTAGTAGTCACATTGTGACCATGACCTCATACAGGTAGCCTGAAAAAGGTCCCCACGACATCACATTAGTCCTCTTTTCCATTCTCTTCTTATTATTGTTAATTCTGCACTATCAGAGAAGTAGGCATTGATGCATAACTTGGATGAAGGTAATTTTAGCATTTGACTCATTTCTATTCTCACCACAGTTCACAGTGTCCACAAAGCAGACATTTGCAGTGAACAGAGTGTTGTAGTTTATTTTCAGTGACAGGAGGCAAGACCAATCAGACAGGGTTTAAAGGGAAAATACGTGGAAATGCTCATGTCTTATTGGCTGACAGCTGTCAATTCTGCCAAACAGCAGCTCATACAGTCAGTGTGAGCAGAAAAATGGATATATGGCATTTTTGTTATTGTTGTTGTTGTTGTTTTTGTTATTTTAACCAGTAAAGGGCTTGAAACTGAAATATTAACATCCTCTTGTGCTGAGCCAGGAAAACAAGGTGTGTAAATGTCTATATGAGTTACAAGTTACATGAACATGTTATGAGCAGAGCATAAGGACAGATAATGCCTCCCCTTGGCTAGTGACACCAAACTGGTGACAGCAGAATCTGTCACTATCTTCAAAAAACAGATAAAGACCCACCACTTCGTGAGCATGTAACTAACCACTAAAACGCCAACCCCACATTATCCTTTAAAAAAAAAAAAGAAGAAAAAAAAACAACAACAACAACAACAACCATACTCTGGCTCTTACACCACTATTCTGCGCACTTTGTTTTTCTAGAACTCAATTAAAAAATCTTGTATGGTAGCACTACTTGTATTGTTCTCCACTTGATATATCACTATGCTTGTATTTCCTCATTTGTAAGTCGCTTTGGATAACAGCGTCTGCTAAATGAATAAATGGAAATGGAAACTAGCCAAGTCTCATGTTAGATAGCCAAAAAGTTCATATTTATATTTTATCAGTCTTTTAGGCCTGTAAACAGTGATAACACCTGAGGCAAATTTTATGATAAATCCAACTTTTTGTCCAATTTACACATTTTTTAACGCAATTAGCCCTCACATGCAAGAAAAAAAATGCATTTAGAAGTCTACTAAGAATCTGGGTTCAGACCAGGTTCAGACCAGGATGATTAACAGTCCAACTAATGCCCCTGGACATGTGGCCTATTTTTTGTGTCTCCATGCAGCTGTAATGGGTGCTGGGATGCAGCGTAACTAATTTAATACATTTATGAATTCATGAATCCATAATTTGTTGTGAATTGTTGAACTTTCTCAACATCTTGGGAAAGTGCAGAATGGCAAACTGTTTGTTCTACCAGATGGAGTTGGATGATGGACATGGATCAATGCTCAAATTACCTGAGACTGAAAAATCTTTGACAAGCAATTATAGAGCCTTGACCTAAACGCAACATGATGTTGATTGCAATGCGTGAACCTCACAGGCTACGTGAACATCAGACACGGCTGCTGATCCCTCGAGGAAGAAAAGCAAGAAAGCTAGAATGGGAAGCGTTAGCTCTTTTACAATGGAGTCTTCAGCAGGCACGAGACAAACACATGAGCTGTTAGCACAACTCACCGAAATGAAGTGTAGAATTCAGAAGAGCTTAGTACAGCTTAGTACAGCTGCCTCTCATACAGACAGACCCTGATGTACTCTCAGTAGCTGCTTCTCATTCTCTAAACATGAATAATGAGCCTACCCTGCCGGAGAGTGCTGACAACCCGCCATACGAGTGTTTTGAGGATCTGAAGCACAGCTCAGCAAAAGCAAATGCTATGCAGACTCAAATAAATGCTGCACTACTGAAATTGAAGCTGGATCTTCCACAGATGATTGAATGCCTAACCCATTTCTTGATATAGTCGCTTGAGTGACTGGGCTATCCCACAAAATATCGTCTTCATTTAAGTGCATTTATATGCATTCAAAAGTTCATTGAAGCTGCAACATGAGAAAAGGCCATATATTTTGGCTGCAGTGGCGGATGTAGAAACGCTAAGGTTATGAACATAGACACCATTGGTCTCACTAGGTGCACAGGCTAGTCTGTATGTTACTTTACAAAGCAAAATGTCTAATAGTTGATATGAAGTTTTCTTCTATGGGAGTTATCTCCTATGGAGTTTTCTCCTATGGGAGAGTCTTCAAGACAAAGACAAAAAACTTTACGCTTTCCGGTTTGTCTTATTAACTTCAATTGAGAAGAAAGTCTGGTGAAGGAGCGACTATTTGTACTGTAGGTGTTATAATGTAAGCGATAACAGGAACTAACTTGTCTTGCGGATGTTCCTTAACTTTAAACGTATCTATACATGGTTCAAAAGCATGACGTAAAATAAAATTAGGAATCATTGGGAAATCACTGTAGTATAAGAAGAATAAAACATTTTGGGACATGCTGTTATGTCAGAAACCACCCTCCCATATCACACCACCCCGGCATGGATTATTTTTCTAGAACAGCACGCCCTGTTGTGTTTTATTCCTTCCACGTGCTTCCACGCCGATTGCATGCAAGTGGAAAGTGTTCTTACTGTAATGTGAAACACTGGTGCACAAATTCTTTATATTGTACTGTTTTATTTTAAACTAAAAGCATTTCTTTTGAGACTACCTTAAATTTACATAGGACATTGCATTATCTGTGATAGATTGATGGTTTGGCACTATAAGCACATAAACTACTGACACTAACTGTCCCTCAGTGGTGGAATGAACTTCCAACCTCAATCCGGAACGCAGAATCTGTCACTATCTTCAAAAAACAGCTAAAGACCCACCTCTTCCGTGAGCGCGTAACTAACCCCCAACTAAAACGCCAACTCCACATTATCCTTTAAAAAATAAATGACTCTTACACCTCTACTCTGCGCACTTTGCTTTTCTAGAACTCAATTAAAAGATCTTGTAAGGCAGCACTACTTGTATTGTTCTCCACTTGATATACTGCTTTGCTTGTATTTCCTAATTTCTAAGTCGCTTTGAATAAAAGCATCCGCTAAATGAATAAACGTAAACGTAAATGTACTCGAAACGTTTCTTGAAGGTACAGAATGTCTCTGACTTGCAAGAAAAACAATCATCCTAGAGTGGCACCTGGAACTGGTGCTAAACAGTTTGTGCAAAATGTCATATGAACACATGGAAAATGTGCATATAAAAGTGTCTAAAGTTACTTCAAACAGATTTTATGCTGGACTACTATCACTACAGCAAGATGAGACAGTGAATTGCTTGCATTTGTGTCTGTATTGGGAATCTTCAGAGTAAAATGTGTATAAGCAAAAGAGATTTGAGCGTTGAAACTGACCGCTTGCTCATCACCCAGAGGTGTGGACCGATCTTGCTCCCACTGCTGCCTTGCCATAAATACACTCACTCTATTCAACACTGCGGTCAGTTCAGCATGCCAGTGACGCTGCTGCTTCCACTCTTCTTCATCACCTGTGCAAACACACATACACACACACACACACACAAAGACATCTAATCTGTGGGAGTCTTTCTCTGTTGTAAGTCCATCCGTACCACAGCCTTTCGATAATGTGTGCAGTGTACATGTCACCTCCAGTAAGAGTGAGTAGGATGTGTCGAGGCAGCAGGAGAGACAGCTCCGAGTTTACAGCATTTCTTCTCTGAGCCTCTTTATAGTCTGCCTCCTGAAGTTCTGCTGCTGTCTCCCTTATTTGCTTATCTGTGTCTGTCCACACAAGCTAACACACACACACACACACACACACACATACACACACACATTATGATTAAGATCTTTCCACTCACATTTACCACCATCTCTTATCTATCGAGCCTGCTGTGAGCCTCACATGATCTGGCTCTTCATGTAATGCTGTGTAAAGGCAGTCCCTCAGAGCTCTGTCTAAATCTGCCACTAGTTCTTCTTCCTTTACTCTCTGCTGTCTCCAGAACTGGGCCCTCATGCTGCACTCCTTCTGTAAGGCCTCCGCCTGCACCAAACACACATATACACACACTTGTAGTGCTCACAGCCTGTTAGAAACATTCAGATATTTCACCAAATTTGCTCACCAGCACAATGTCTGGAGCTTCTCTTATGGTCAGGCACTGAGAGACGGTCACTGGGACTACAGTCCTCTTCCAGACGTCTAGCCGAGCTCCTACCACCGGAGCCACGACCCCTGTCACAGGGTCTATAGTCTGTGCCCCAAAGCGGATCGGAACCAGCCCTGGACACATTAGTGTTCATGATGAGAAAGCAGGTCATATCACTCTATATCTATCTATTGACCCGAGTGAGACACGCCACTCTGACATTAACCGTGCCTCCTTGTTGCAGTGATTTTTAATCTAACTTAGTCATGTCCAATTCCCACCTATCGGGCCTCACGTGAAGCCAGACGACCATATCTTTTTCGAAGTGCTTCTCACGCAATGGAGAAAAGCGCCATCCGTCCACTTCTGCATACGTGAGCTCAGAACTGGTTTTCTAAAACGCATTGTATGGTACTATTGGGGTGTCAGAATCAGAAACGTGTTCATAAGAACATTCGTTTTTACTGTATATCATCGAAACAGAAGAACGGTACAGATAATCAGAATGTATAATTGGTTTTTACAGGTCCGATTTTATCTCAGCTAAGTAGCTATTAGTGAGCCTTATTGGCCAGGTAAGAATTTAAAAGCTTTGCTTGCTAGATAGCTAACATGCCTAATTGCTTTAACAAACACTCATAGCTCATCTAAACATCTATGTCAAGAAGCTTTGTAGATTAGGTTCTTTCTGAAAGGTTGCCATTAATGGACACATTTAGCTAGCTAATTTTGTTCAGCTAGCAAATGAGTTTATGGCATCTGGCTGGCAACTTCAGCTTTCACTGCTGTGATGTCTGTGATGTTGTAATCGCAAATCTTGCCTTCAATTTCACAATTCGTAGTATATTCCCTCAGAGTTTCTAGAAGATATGTATATACTGCATGTCCAGCCATTGCAACCGAGCACTCCCTGTCTTTTAATAGTAATCCATAATAATAAATGATAACTTTTTAGATAATGTCAGTACGATTCCTAATCAAAATTCCTGATAGATTCTTCAGATTATAAACAAGTAGTGTCAGGTCGCTAGGTATTTTTGCATCCAGGTTGTGTGCGCATCTCTTTGTGTTTATATACACTACAGGGGTGTGATATGCAAAACTGGAAAACTATGCCTGACCCTTGCCATCTGGATCTTCCATTGTTCCAGCAAGAGGCACCATACACCCTGACATCCAGTCCAGCTGCACACCGAGAACAGGGACTGATAAGCCAGAACCTCCAGGGTCCGGATATTCCAGTCCTGGCAGAGCGGGCAGGGACAGCTCAAGGCCAGGCAGACTGATTTCGCCTACAAGAGCACACACATGCACACACACACAAAATAATTCAAATGTAATTGACAGAATAAAAATTTACCTGCTGGAGAGAGAAAAAAAAAGAGTTAGACCAGTCAAAAAGCAACCAACATGATCATGCTAGCTACAAAAGCACAACCAGCTTTACCAGTGAAATTTTGCTAATAACCCAATTTGCTGGTTAGTATTTTGTTATTATTCATTAGAAAAAGAATATTTGATATGCAGAAAAACATCTCTGAAGACGCAATGACAGCCCTGTGAGTGAAACAGAATCACAGCAACAACAGGGTCATTCCTATGATCCCAGGGTCCTACAGTATATTCCCCAGTTCCATATTCTGTTAACACACATTAAGTAAACTTTTCCAAAGTTTTCATGTAGTCAGGACTCATTTTCCCAGGGCCCTATTAACTTTATTACCTTTTAACTTTAAACACCAAAGACACATTTAAATGTATAACAACATACATTAGTTTAAAATCCTTTACATTAACACTTGAAATTAATGAACATTATGAACTTGGAAAATGAACTAAGTTGCACATGCTGAATCTCGATTTGTGCTGCTCTAAAAATAGACATTAGTCTGCATTCATACATTCATAGAGCTGAACTCCGTGCATGAACAATAGTGTAATGTATACAGTAAACTGAAGAAATGCCATACTGTAGCCTATAAAACACAGTAAACGGTCCTAAAAGGATGAACACATCCCAGCTCTAACTTATGCTGAAGCCTAGCTTCAGATTTAATGTGTTCATTATGTGCCATATAACATAACATAGGACCCTGGGAACATAGATACGCTCCCACAACAACAATGGCGGTCGTTAGCACCATGGGCACAAAATAAATTGCCAATACCAAACATGCTGGTGTATGTGCTTAGGATTTTGTGAAATAACATGTGAACGCAGCAAATGGGTGAAACTTAACTAGCTAGAGAGTCATTAACTAACTAGTTCTAGCCCTCATAAGGGTACATGATAGCTAGTTTCCTAACTGTCAGGAATAATATCATATTACACAAGTACATAGTTTTATCTATCTATCTATCTAGCTATCTATATATACACAATATATTACCAAGCTAAACATTAACTCTGCCTGTCAGGTTATTCATACTAGTATATAAGTTATTGAACTTTGCTACCAGTAAGGTTAAAACTTACATAATGTGCATATTAAAAGTGTTTACTCACATCTAAGCATATGAGCGAACCCACTCACCTAGACTGCCCCCATCTTCAGCCACCCACCAGGCCCACTCCTGCTGAGCCTCCAGACAACTTAGCAGCTGAAGCATGCAGTCCTGACTGTTCCTCCAGGCTTGCTCCAAATCTGAGGCAGCTGTCTTCACTCTGCTAATCTCATTGTTGAGGTCCAGACTCCCAGATTTCCACCCGTCACAGTAGGCCCGTATCAGCTCCACCACCCCCACCCGCGCACCAAGAGCTTGGCTGTCCAGTAGAGCCTGGAAACCCCCTGCATGTGGCACCACTTTTCCTCCCCGGAGGCTGCCGCCACCAACACGCACCAGCCTGCCACTCAGGGGCTCGATGAAGGTTTCGCCCAGCAGGAGACCTCCTACTGGAAGCACTGCACCTGCAACACAGACTTAAATGTCAGGTACTCAATCAGCCTGAGACACAAATATAAAATTGTTTTATGAACAGCACCATTAAAAATGATGCTAGTCTTTTCTTATATAAGGTTTTACCAGGAGATGAGCAAGTGTAGTCTTGGGGGCATTTTTATATTGCATATTCATAAAATCTCATATTATGTGGAATCGTGAATATTAGAGATATGGTTTTATAATAAATCTTGAGTGACTTTAATTTGGGGAATAGCTTATAGTCTGCAGATTAGAATAAGGCAGTGGTTCTCAAAGGATGCCCAGGAGTTAATGAAGCATAGTCAGTGGAAATCACAATCCATAGTATAAAAGTTATAATATTTAGGGGCCCAAGCACCAAAGTCAACTCAGACCTGTGTTATATCAGTAGAAAACTCAGGAAGAGATTTACTGAGAGGGTCTGTGGAAGTTATTTTACAGTTAAAGGGGTCTCTGACTACAAAATGTTCGTGAACTACAGCAATAAGGTGTTACTGTTTTTAAAATCTGAACGTTTCTAGTAAATGTTCAATATGACATATTCCCACATGTAGAAGAAATTATGTACACATGTACTGACCTGTATGTGAGTCCAGACTAACACCTGTTATGAGTACCACATTGCCCGTGCGAGGATCCAGCATTGGACAACCAATCTGAATGGGCTGCCGGAGTCGCGTCACAGGGCACACATGAGCACCACCTACCGGGTACACCATCCCCGTCTGGGGGTGGATGGTGACTGCCAGGATCGGGACAAGTACGCCAGATTCAAAGTCACACATGGGTCCTCCAAATACAAGCTTCTGGCCTGTTTGGAGGCTTCTCAACTTGGATGGCCCTAGCAGCTCAGAGTGGCGAGATGAAGGGTAGGGAATGAAGGGAAGCACAGGACACTCCCATTTTCCAACCTCACCTGAGATCAGTGATGAGATGTTAGAGTCACATCCAACATCTGGTGCTGAATACTGCAGTATTATAAACTGGCATCATAATGACTTAATTGTATTATGCTAAATGCTAAAGTTTGAAAGCAGGATTTTCGACTCACCCACACAAGCATCCACTGTGCATACAAGGGTGGAGCTGGAGGAGTCAAATCCTACATTCCCTGCCACTGGGAGCAGCCGGCCAGTCTGAGGATGCACGAAGAAGTCAGAGGGCACGGGCATGCTGTGGCCACTAGCTAGGAGCATGTGGGCATTCGGGATTGGATGGATGAGGCCTGTGCAGGGGTCCACATGGACTGTATCGCATGCCTGGACAGACCCATCAGGTGCTGTATCGGTGTAAAGATTAGTGCAATTTTTACAATTTGTTAGCATTTGCCATGTAAACCATTTTTATTAATCTACTGAGACAGGAAAAAAAGACAGTCATTTCCAGAAACCTGTGATGAATCCCTATATGAGCAGTACTGAGGTCTAATTTTCTTCTCTACATTCAACTACCACTAGGTGGGGTAGTTCATTTACCAGACACTACAAGAATAGTGCCAAGTATGTACCTGCAGTCTGGAGAACCAGTGAGTCAGACCATAAGCAGACAGAGTACATAATTAAATGCCTTAGCCATTTATACAGTGTATAGATTAAGATATGGGTTAGCTAATAATATAACAGCCTTTAAATCACAAATTGCGTCAGCCAATCAGTCCATTATATTATAGATTATTCACCTAAAAAATATCTATATATAGGCATATATATATATATATATATATATATATATATATATATATATGCCTATATATAGATATTTTTAGGTGAATAATACATACATATATATATATATATGTATATGTATGTATGTATGTATGTATATATATGTATATGCATATGTTGACCGCCCTCCCACACTGTAATGTCAGAGCTATAGATGTCTAGACTGCCTCAAAAAAGTATTCACCCCCTGTAGTGGTTATGGCTCTTTTTTCTGTATTGCAACACCAAATTGAAGCAAATCAGAATGTGATTTTCCCCACTGCTTTTTTTGAAGTGACTCTTTACAGAAATAAAATTAAATAAAGCCTTTAGGTGCCCTCAGAATTATTTGAATTTTTTTAATCTAAAAACTGCTTAATTGATAAGTATTCACCCCATCATTGAACTTTTGCAGCAAGTACAGATTTGAGTTGTCTCAGATGTGTCTTTTTTGAGCTTTGGACATTTTGATTGTGGCATTTTCTTCCATTCCTAAATGCACATTTCCTCCAACTCTTAAATTGAATCCAGAATGTTGGTGAACAGCCTTTTTCAGTTCATGCCACAGATTTTCAGTTGGGCTTTGATTTGGCCATTCCAAAACATGAACTTTTTTTTTCAAGCCATTCCTTTGTAGTTTTTGCCCTATGCTTTGGCTCATTGTACTGTTGGAACAAGTATTTTCGCTCTAATTGTAGATTAGCTGTCTGGAACAGGTTCTGCTGAACAATTTGCTTCATCCATTTTGCCTGTGATGGCAAGGTCCTGCTGCTGATAAACAGCCCTAGAGCATGATGTTACCACATTGCAGGATTGGTGTTACCAGGGTGTTTGGGCTGAATTGGTTTGCATCAAACATTATTCTTTGGTTTTAGAACAAATGGCTCAACTTTACTCTCATAGCCATATCACTGTTTCCTATGTAGGGCAAGCACCTTGGACATATCCCATGTGTTGGAAAAGTGCAATAACTCACCAATAATGTCATCCCTAGTGAGGACCGATCCAGAAGTGGGGCACAGTAGCCGTGCTCCAGTCCCCTGTTTGAGCACGCCCCAGCAACCCTGCCGCTGCGCCTCCATTGAGACCAGCTCTGCCATCTCCTCAGCCAGCACATGCAATCTATCCATAACACTGCACAGCACAACATGCATACTATTTCAATCACAAAGGCAGGAAATATATTTCCGATTAAAAAATAACAAAAGGAGAATGTGAGCTCCTGGAAAGAGAGCCTAAAAACCAGTACTTGATTAATTCAGGAATTCATGACCTTTGGGGTTATAAGGCTTTTCTATTTTTTATTTTTATTATTTATTTTTTTTTTTTAAAAGGGTTCAATTTATAAATGTCATTCACATTGCCACTGAATAAAGGAGAGAAATATATCTCAAATTTATTTTGTATAGATTGATTATAAATGTATTTTAAAGAGGTGAAAGGTTTATTAATGGTCAAAATCATTCATGATGTAATATCTTTAAATCACAGAATTGCCCTTGGTTTGTGCATGCTTTCAAATATAAAACTTTTTTGACAAGTTAACCATACTGAGACAAAGATTTAAAAAAAAAAAAAAAAAAAAAAAAAATTATAATAAATGAACCATGAATCTGTTAGATATGGTAATCTTGTGTAAGTGATAAAGTTTTTGATCAAATCTCATTTCTGTAAGCATGCTTATTCAGTGTTTTCTGAAGTACCATACTTAATTGTTTTTTATTTCTTCCAACATTTGTTTTTGTTTCATTTGTTTTTATCATTGCTTAGCTATGACTAAGCTATCTTAAAATGAATCCTGTCTGGCCTCTTCTAATGTTTCCCATTCTCTTTTCCAATAGTCATGCCAAAATGATCCCAACAGATCAATATAAAGATTGTTATGGAATGGAAAATCCATCAGACTCATCATTAAAAGGACCAAAGGTGCTCCAATACTCCTATTTTAGTTCCTGTTTGGCAAAGAGTCTGTATTCTATTTAAATATTGAAGGAAATGTTATTTTTAATTCCATTCCTCTTGCTTGTGCTTCAAATCGTTCAGGAGGCATAGGGTTATTCAGACCTTTGGCAGCTTCTGAGAAGAGAGTGTACTCGTGTCTTTTGAGCACTTAAGTTCAAAGTTTCTGCTTCCAGCCAAATACTTAAATTATTTAACTAAGATGAAAGCAAGGAACCTAAAACTCTACTTCCCATGGTGAGATAATGAGAACTCTGAAATGATATGACCAAGCATGCATGACCCATCATTTCTGAAGTGAAATGTTTTTCAGTGTCCAGGATATTTCATGGTGCTTAACACACAACTCTGTATGAATCAGTCATTGAATTGCAGATGAACATTCAACAGTACTGTTGCAGCTGTTGGTGGTTATTTAACACTGAAATTGGCAGACCATCCAAAGATTTGTTTAAAAAAAAAAAACAGCTAAATGAAATGTAAAGAAAAAGAACGGTTCTTTAAAGAGTACTCATTACTGAATTGTAAGTGTAGTGTCACTGGAGTTCAAAAACTAAGAATAATCAATTATGACTGATCCTGTATGCTGGATGATACTGGTGAAGTTAGATAAAGGTTTTTTCTTAGAAGAAGAAGAAGAAGAAGAAGAAGAAGAAGAAGAATAGGTATAAATATAATCATGATTCACCATAAATGTTAAATAAAACTCTAGCTTAAAGTCAAAGTAGTTGCATAATAAAATGCCCACTAGACACTGGGAATCAATAACTGGATCGGCTCAAGGTAAATCTTTGTAATAAAAATCTGCTTTGAGCTTTTTTAAGTCTACATCAAACTCTTTTCTCCTTTGATCACCATTCCAAGTTTTACACATATTTGATCAAACTTCACTTCCATTTGCACACTTTGATGGATTGATTTATCCAATAAATAAATAATTGCTTGAGTGATTGCACCACAGTTCACAGCTCTGTAGCATGACATCACTCAACCAAATGACTAAACTAACTGGCAGGCTCATAAAACCTATTGTGATCAGCTTCAGCTCTGGCCAATCAGCGTGCTCAACCCCGATGGTTAATGGCCAAATTAAAAAGAAAACACGAGTGTCTTGTGTTGGTTACATTTCATGATTATGTTCAACCTGGGAAGCCTAGGAATCCTGTTAATCCAGAAAAATGTTCATATCCTCTGAGAGCTCACTTTATTATTTGGCAATGAGTCAATGCAAATTTCTACACGGATTACACTTCCAAGAATAAATAATAGTTCATTTATTTCAATTACACACACAAAGGACACGTTTGTGAATGGAATTATTAATGGCATTAATTAGAGTTGGGGTACTCGATCCCAGACTCAGACTCTTGAATACTACTGATAGACTTACCTGAGAAAATGTATCGTGAAATAAGATTGTAGTCATATCGCCCACCCCTAAACATTAGCATTTGGTGATTCCAGTCTTGAATTTCACATAAAATGTGAACTGTACTTCTTAATGTAGTAAATATGATAAACCCTGCTGATTTTGTTGTCATTCATAGACAGATTAAAAGCAGTAATAAACCATGAAGCTTGTTGTTATGACATGCTGCTAAATGTAAATCTTCTCTGTACTCTCTCTCTCAGCCTATATAACTGTGGGAGAGATGCATCAAATAATTGAAATGCCATGTTGAACTGGAGGACACAATATAGTGTGATAGAATAACAAAACAGGTTAATTTGTATTTTCATACACTTGTAATATAATAAAAATTCTACATACACCTCTATATCCCTTTTTTCAGGCCCCTCACAAATCTGTGTAGGATAAACAATACAGAAAATGGATGGATGGATAGAAATACATGATAGTTAAAAAATGAGTCAAAGCTTCCCTTTCTGCCTCTGAGAAATTCCTTTACTTTTGCTGTCTTGTCCTCATTTTGCACTTTCAGCTCTTTGTAGGCTTTTTAGCCTTTTTGGAGTTTTGTGAGAATCATTGAAACGAAAATGAGCTGTGCCATGCATACGCTTTGCACTTTACGGTTGATCGGCATTCATCAACATACGCATGTGAGTATGAAATAAATCAGCATTGCCAAAACCTTTGTTTGGTTTGGCCTATGAAAACATGTACAGTATACACAACCTTATTAAAACTTGATAAACAAGGCCTGATGAGTGTGCACATTAAACATACCATTGCTGGATGTGTTTGTTCCAGAGAGAGGTCTGGTTGTCAGAAACCAGCATCAGCAACCGAAAGCATTCTCTGAGGAGTGCTGAGAAAGCCTTGTGCATGGCATGCTGGGACTGGGACTCATTCCGGAGGATCTGAAGCTGGCTGTCCAGCAGCTGGGAAATCTGAGTGCCCAGAACTTTCCTGCGTGCTATCTCTTGCTCCACTTGTTTCTCCAAACACTCCAGCTTGCCCCCTACCACCACAGCCCCTGGGCCAGGTTGGAGTCCCTGCACCTTTTCCAGCACCCCTTGATAGAGCTGCTTCACCTGTGGATAGATTAACAATATTTTTCCTTCAATGGGGAAAAAGCTATATTTTTCTATTGTCATCTTGCAGCCTGCTGAAGGGGAATAAGTTATTAGTGGTTAGCCCACTCCACCCAAAAGCACCACTTCAATCAACACCAAAATGGAGAAGAATTATTTATTGTGGCTATAGCTGCAACATAATTCAAGATATGTTCATTACAATTTGTATTAGGAAGAGGTCACTGGAAAATGAGGAAGTCTGGGACAAACTATGGAAAATTCACCTCTTCTTTGAACTGCCCAAGCCGGGTGGTGACAGACACATTGTGCTTAAGCAAGATGTCATAGAATGTGCTGGAACTGAAAGCCTCCAGGTTCACCTGCTTCTCATAGTCCCAGAACTCGTCTGATGTTACAGCCATAGCTATGCGCAATATGAGAACAGTAAGTAAGATCTTTACCTCAAGCTGTAGCGAATGCAATCTTCTTGACCAACACTTTACAAATCCTGCCACAGATACCTCTCAGCACTGGATCCTCGTTCATCCCAACCTCTAAGTTTCTGTGCATCTTTTTCAGTGCTATGACCCTGGAACCTTTTGATGAATAGTCATCCATGTTGTACTTGAGCTGTAGTTCCCGGTACCTGGCCTGAGAAGGCAGCTTCTCTGGCCAGCCGTGCTCCCTGAACAAGATCTGTGTGTTGGAAATGGAAGTTGATAGTTCTTGACCATTTTAACTCAGTAATCAATAGTTATAGTATTGGTTCTTATATGATTAATACAAGACTGACCAGTACTGCAAGACACAAGCAGAGCACAACTGTAGCTCCAGCCAAGAGACCTCCAATCACCCACCAGTCGGGTCGCAGCAGGAGCTGGCGTTGGAGGGTTATGCCCATCCGAATCATGTGATATGGATCAGTAGGAAAGAACGGTCCGATGTCATAGCAATCTCCTCCAGCAGGCAAAACCTTTACATACTGGAGAAGGACGTTTCTGTTGGCATCTTATGGAGAGCATGGTAATATTTTGGATGCAGTTAAAGGCAGGTTAAATGCGGACAATACCACATGCTTGTGTTGATTGCTGCTCAGTTTGATGACATACACACCAGGCTCACTAAAGCTAACGGAAAAGAGGGAGTTTGCAGATTGTGCCATTGCTAGCTCTTGTTCCAATACTCTAAAGACTCCCCAGTCAAAAGCAGCATTTGTGTTGAATAAGTTCTCTCTGTAAACAACAAGACAAACCCTCAGGTTAAGTCAGTCATCTAAATGTGGCAGACAAAGTTTTCTTACTCACACATCATACTGCGGATAGTGGTGCCTGGTCACAGTGAATAAAAGGATATCATCCAGATGCAAGCATGTGATCGGGTTCATCACTTGAGTGGCTTCTCTATTGCTGGCTCCTCTTGAAGCAGAACCCATGAACCAGTAGGATTCTGTATCTATGTAGGTATGGTTTCCTGGTAAAAGAATTAACAATGAAAACACCTGTTATGGTCACTCATTCTGAGTATGCCAGGCTGATAAATTAACTCCCTGTAAGCACTACCTTACCTATGCTGTTTCTGTTCATGATCTCAGCAAAACTATCGCTCACTTGACCACCTTCCAAGATCAAAATCCGTACTCCTACTGGGATAGTGTGGAGGAAGCCATAGAAGCCACTTTCTGTAGCATGGCAAACAGTGGGAAGCATTACAGAACCGGTTGTAAATTCTTTCATCATCCTGCCCTTGGCCATGGTTACTCACCCCTTGTCTGTATTGTGTACACAGGCTTGGAGAACCCATGATGCCGCTCACACCTCAGCCTTCCTCGGGACTCCCAATGTTTGAGGATAGATAAAAGCGCACTTCCTGATGCACTAACCTGTGTCCCTCAAAGATATATAGATCAAAGTGAAACTCTAGCCTTGTTTGCTTTAACAAGATAAACGGGGCTCATGGGACAAACAAACAGTGATCATGTTAACTGACATGATGGTGCAGCAACGTACATCCTTAGTAACTACTAGTAACATTTTAGTTATATTACGGGAAATATAACCAACTAAAACTGTTAGAAAATATCGCAGGCAGGTACTAAATAATAATAACCTTGTAGGCTAGGATTAAAACAAATAGTCCTGTACACATCTCTAGATCTCAGATTGAGGAGCCAGAATTAACACATTATGCTGACAATGCGGGTTTGTTTACCTCGTTTGTCCAGTGTTTTCCAGGGAGCATACGGTTCATATTTATTTATTTACTTTTAATATCCAGTCTAGGCCACTCCCACTTTAGGTTTAAACCCAATTATAGATACATATACAAATACTGAAGCACTGAACAGGTGCCGATACAGATAGAGTCATTATGTTACACACCTAGTGTGGCAAGACTAAAGTAATGGTCATCCATCCATCCATCCATCCATCTTCTACCGCTTACTCCTTTTCAGGGTCACGGGGAACCTGGAACCTATCCCAGGGAGCATCGGGCACGAGGCGGGGTACACCCTGGACAGGGTGCCAATCCATCGCAGGGCACAATCACATACACACTCACACACCCATTCATACACTACAGACACACCAATCAGCCTACCATGCATGTCTTTGGACTGGGGGAGGAAACCAGAGTATCCGGAGGAAACCCCCGCAGCATGGGGAGAACGTGCAAACTCCGCACACACAGGGCCACAGTGGGACTCGAACTCTGGACCATGGAGGTGTGAGGTGAACGTGCTAACAACTAAGCCACCGTGCACCCAGTAATGGTCATATTGAGTAGATATATAATGTGTAATGATGTTTATGAGTTTCAGCCCTCTAATAAAAAAGCTTGAAAAGTAGAATCATTGGGTTGAGCCAGTATGTTGTACCTGTCTATTTGCCTCAGTGTAAAGCAGCTGAAGGACAGCAGAACTGCACACCAGCTGCAACACAGGTCTCATCCTGTCTCCACACCATCCTGAGCACTCACTTCTTCCTGGATCAGTCAGACTTTTGCAGACACACAGACCCAGGGAGGCATCATAACCCTCATACAGCTGTGGAGACGCACACACCTGGGGAAGTGGAGCATGCAGGATGTGACACACTGAATCAGAAAGTTGCTGTTTCACAACAGTTATATAACGTGCTTGTTACAAGCTCACATTCATTGTCAACTGCAGGTTATGCAAAGGTTCCTAGTGTATATGTGACAAGAGATTCATGGAATAGAGCGTTCTGTTCCCCTCATGGTTCACTGACTCTCTGGTTAGTTAAATATGTTGTAACAGAAGATTAAAATTTTCACTATCATATTTAGCACTTATCTTACTAAGGTATAGTCCTTCCCAAAATTAGTTTTTTTGTTTGTTTGTTTTGCTTTGTTGTTTTTTTTTTGTTTGTTTTGTTTTTTTTACTGCAATCATTGCTTGTTTCTGCTTGGACATTAAATAGTAACTATTTTACTTTGCAATATAGCATTGAAACATGAAATTATCTTGAAGGATTTAAAGCTAGGCAAACAAATGTCCTTATCCACTCTTTAATTATATACAGTACAGCCATGCTTTAAATGACCAGTCATTGATTCCAGCTCTGTAGCAGCATGGCCTGTTTGTTTACAATAATTTCACAGACTGGTGCAATATAATCATTGAAAGAAAGAAATATCAGTATAACAAATGAGCAGTAGAGGATGAGTTAATCTGCTTGGTTGAACAAAACGTTCATTTGTGTATGTATTATTATTGGTATAGCATATGTTATGGTTATAATATTGCAGCAGCACATGATGTTGTATTACTTTACCATCATAACCATTTTCATTTTTAATGGAGTATCTGAAATAGACACAGTGGTTTGAGTTTTGCTGTGATCTCCAATGTAGCAATTCATAAGCTCCAAGCTACCACCAATGTATGGCAAAGTTCACAGAGGTATCCAAGTGATAGCACTGTTTGCCTTAGAAAGTGGCTCCTTGTACCGACCTCATTAGAACAAAGGTGTTTCCACTGCCTTCGATCCAAACACTTGCCATACTGGTCCCGTGCTTGTCCATCTTTGCAGATCTCATATATCTTTAACTCACAGGCATCCCCACTTTGTGTAGAGCGGTACCCCAAAGCACAATGGCACTGCCCATCGCTGGCCTGCATTAAGGAAACATAGATCAGATGTTAAAAACCTCATCCTTTTGTTCAGGCTTGAGTGATGGTGAATTGTTTATTGAGCTTGGTTTTCCTGTGGTTGAATCTGAGGAGAGAAAGGTTTAGTACTGAATGGGAGACAGACAGAATGTGTAACCTAACCACCTCTAGGCTGAAACATGAGCAGCTGTTTTAGCTGAAGGCTACAGATTGCACCACTGGATAATGCTGATCTGTTTGCATACAGTTACATACTAAAAAATAAAAACATAAAAACGGGTGCTCACTTGGAAGACTTGGCCCTCTGTTAGGCATACACATTTATCCTGCCTGGGTAGAGGCTGCCGAGCTCTGGATCCACAGGGCAGACAGGCAGACAGACCCTCTGTGGGAGCATAGTGATGTGGAGGGCAGCTAATACAGCCGTTGATGTCCCTGGCCCAAAAACTTGGTGCAAACGTGCCTCTGGGACATGGAACTGCAATTTCGCTGCCTTCTGGACAGTAGTGGCCTTTAGACAACATACAAAAAAACATTCACATGCACCCTTTTCATTTCCTTAGGGCAGTAGTCATACTGCATCTGTCAAAGAAGTTCAAAATGACAATGCAAGCAAACAACATGTACAAAATACTTTTGGTCTCAAAAGGTATCCTTATATTCCCATGCCTCACGGCAAGAACACTATGCACCTTACCTGGCTGACAAGAGGGTTGGCGCTGATTCGTTCGTGTTGCATTCAGTCCAAAAGCAATCCTTAGTGCTGGGCTAGAGAGCCACCAGAGAAGGACTGGCCAGCAACAATCCCTAATTTTGTGCATCATCTTGCACTGTTGAGTATACTACTCTGAGATAGTTCTCAGGGAAATAGGAAGCACTTTCTCTCCCAGGCTGAATGATTCATGAGGAGTTAGGTGTCACATATACCACAGGGCAAAGAAAGAGGCTACCCAATGCAAGCAGGTCATATTGCAGCCTTTTTGAAACGGATTACTGATTTGAGCTGTGCTTTACATGTCTCTCAGCACCTGTTTGTGTTTGTGAAAGCTGCAACCTTTAATAATGCATTTTAAGGTTAATGAAAATAGTAAATTGCCTTTAAAAAAAAAAAATCCCTAAAGCTTTTTTTTTTTTTAATGGATGCATTTTCTAAGTGTGAATCTTAAAATAATACCAATTTCCAGCTAACATGAATGACTGAATTGAATTCTGTTTACTTTCCCCAAAACAGATCAATCATGCCCAGCCTGTTTATTTGTGAAAGCTTCTGTGGTTTCTGGGTGAAAGTTGATTCCCCTGGAAGCTACAATATCCCCCAGTATACAACAACAGTAAACCTAAATATGTCCACATGAGCAAAACAGTTTAAAATGTTTGGCCTCTGCATATATCCAAGTTTCAACAGGAATGGTAAATAGATAATAATATTTGAAGTAGTTGGAAACAGATGCACCGTTTATACCATTGCAGTGGTTATAGTTCACAAAACTGGACTCACATGATATTATGTAATCTTTTAATTTACTATCAAATAATGGTCTTTGGCAAATATGCAGATACTATGACCCACATGTCATTAGTACACACATAAACTAGACTGATCTTTCACCTACTTGCAGTACTTAATTCACTAAGGGCACTATGTCTCACTGACCTTGTGAAACAAAACTACCTGCCTGGATTGATAATACAGTCATTGCAATGTCATCATCTCAAATGACGTTACGGTTATAGCTTAATTATTAAAACATACAGTATTACAGTAATACAATGACTTCTTCTATCTCTATAATTCTGTATTTAATGCTCATGACAAGTCTTACATCATTAGACTATTATAAATGTATTTATAGTTCATTTCAATCAAATTCTATTGGTCACACTCATAACCATACAGCAGCATTGAGCTGAAAACAGTGATAATATAAATATTTATAAATACGGGAGATGCTGTGTGTATTGACAGGAATGTTGGGTGTGTGAGAGTTGGTCAAAGAAATCCAAGGTCCATGGATTCATGCTGTTGAAACCAAATTCTGATGATAGCATCTGTGTTCCTGAGCAAAAATCAACCAGGTTACATGTTTCCAGTCTACAACTATTCAATTTTGGTGAGCCTGTACCCACTGCAGCCTTAGCTTTCTGTTCTTGGCTGACAGAAGTGGAACCTGATGTGGTCTTCTGCTGTTGAAAGCTATCTTCTTCAAGGTTCAATGTGTTGTGCATTCTGAGATGCTTTTCTGCTCACCACAATTGTACAGAGTGGTTATCTGAGTTACTGTAGCCTTTCTGTCAGCTCGAACCAGTCAGACCATTCTCGTTACACCTCTCTCATCAACTAGGAGTTTTGGTCTGCATAACTGCTGACTGGATGTTTTTTTCTTTATTGAGCCATTCTGGGTCAATTCTAGAGACTGTTGTATGTGAAAATCCCCACAGTTATAGATATACTCAGACCAGCCCAGCACCAACAATCATGCCACAGTCAAAATCATTTGAGATCGCTTTTTTCCCCCATTCTGCTGGTTGATGTGAACATTACCCAGAGCTTCTGGCCCGTATCTGCATGAGTTTAAGCAGTGCACTGCTGCCACATAATTGGCTAATTAGATAACTGCATGAATGTGTAGATATACAGGTGTTCCTAGTAAAGTGCTCTGTGAGTGTACCTTGGTAAATGATTCAGTGTACATAGAACAGACTGATTACTTTTAATAGACTTATCATACAATACAACACCAATAACCAATAATAGGAAATGTTATTAATAATCAATTATATTGTTTCTATGTCGAATTTAGCATACTGCATATCCAAACTCCCCATGACACACTTTGGTTTCAGGTTAATGGGTCCCTACATGTTTGTCTAGAGTTAATGCTATTTGCCGTAATCATTTACAGAGTAATACATGCATTCATCAATTGAATATTTACAGTGCTTTCAGCAAACTTTTAATCGTTATTTATTGACCACTTGTGTCTCATGATGATTTGTGATCATGAGACATCATGGTAATCTCACGATGAAGAATTGTGTGTAACATGACCATAAGCACTGTCTTTCTGTGTCAATAAAGAAAATCAATATTGTATAATATTTGAAGTGATGCTGTTTGAGAGAGTAAATACAAGGTTGAATGAGACAGTCATCCGTTTCCATGTCTGAAATTATGACGAGTTTTATGTTAACTTCATTTCTAATGCTCGGTATGTATTTCAAGAAAGTCTAACACTAATTGTGTACTATTTGATGAGCAGTGTGTACTCTTTGTTGTGAGTGTGCATGCGTTGATTCAAGAACATCAAGGGCAAACAGGGACAGAAGTAAAAACATTGACCATGTTCAAATTGTTTGCTCACAGTGACCAATTGCACCAAAGACCAATTCCACCCACAAATCCCTGGAATCCACCTCACTCACCATGTGCCTTAGTAAATAAAGTCAAAATAGCCTTGGGTTTTTTAATAAGTGCTAAGGTTATGTAGGTGTAACCTACTAGGGACTGCAGGTGTACGTACGTAAAGATGAGGTTTTATTTGTGTGGATGTCGGAACTTCAGAAAGCTCCACCTTTGGCTTTGATTATCACTCATTACATCCCAGGAGACAAACATCCCAAAAAGAATACAAACAAACAGCACCTTTGTTCTCGGCACATCAGAAATCCAGTCAACATAGATCACGGAAAGCAATTTCTGGAAGTTTCTGGGACTTTTGTGCCTTGACAGCCACATAACACATATCCATGTTAAAATTAGTAGTGCCAATTTTTTATCCTGCAGTAAATATAATGACCTCATCTACACCATTTGTTTTTTGAACCAATCAGACACTCAGATTTATGGACAATCTTTTAATCAATATTTAGTTTGATGTGAAGTAACACATTTATCAGTGTACATCCGTGTGTAAACCACATCTGGTAGTAAAATCATCAGAAGTAACTTTGACCTCACCTGACTCTGCAGTGCGTCATTCCCGACCTTGGTATGACGACATTAAGGTTACTTTGAACAACAATTGAATGTTTGAGCTACGAGACAGCCAATCAAAGGGATCACTGCCACTTCTCGCAGCAGTCTGCTATCATATTGATGCTCCACGTGGTACAGCATCTGTTGACACAGGCAGAGTGCAGGAAGGTCTCTGATAAGAGATTGCTTTAAAAGACGGGATTGAGAGGTGTACCTTACAGACCCTTACGACAAGGTAAGAACTGGACACATGAAATTCACAATATCCTGACTTGAGCTGTGACGTTTACAAGGTTCTGATCATCAATAATTCACTTTGTTTCTCCTATATTTCAGATTGGATACAAAAGCTTTCTTTAAAGAAATTTTTTAAAAAAACAAAAAAACAACATGTTTCGATATGTGATCTTTGCTGTGACACTGTGGATCACAACAGGTTTGTATCGTTTGTAATCTATAAGAAACTGTTTTATTCATGAAATAGTCCGCTTTAAAGATTAAAGATGAAGCTCACACTCTGGTGCTTCATCTACCATGTAGCGTTTCCTGTCAATCAAGATCCTGCAAGTCGAGAAGGATTTTGGAGTATCCAGGATGAAAGTGCAAACTTGGCCATTGATAAAAAAGATGGCACCAAGCAGTCTGAGTGAGTTTTTGTTAGTACTTCATATTTAATATTAATGGTAAACAGAAGGCTGGGTCTAAAAACATCTAATCATTTCATATGTTGCAGTGGAATGTGGAAGAGCCACGTGGTGAGCAGTGACCTTTACTCCCCAGACTCCCTGAACTCCATGGCAGCTGATCTCAGGCACAAACTGAGCCAGGAGTCAGACCGTCTACGAGCTCGCTTGAGACAAGAGCTTCTGGATCTCCGTCAGAGGCTCTCTCCTTACCCCAGCCACCCCCAGGTCACCCCAACTAATGTCCACGAGCTCCTGTCTCCCTTTACCGAGAGCCTTCAGTTGGCTCTCGAATCCAACACCCATCAACTCTGCAGTCATCTCATGATGACCGTCCAAGGGGTTCAATCCGATGGACCTTCGCTCTACCAAGACGCAACAGAGAAGATCAGTCAAGCTATGGATGAGAGTCATAAGAGAAGAACTGCTGCCTTTGAGGACTTTAAAACAAAGGCATTTGAGGCAGTTGAGGAGGACAAAGACAGCAGTAGGAAGGATCTATGGGAGGAGGTGACGGCCAGGCTGGGCCAAGAGATCTGCTCATTCAGTTTGGAGGCACAGGGCAAGATTGCAGCACTGAAAGTCTCATTAACAACACTCCTCACATCATCAGAACCCTTAGGAGCTGAAATGGTTTCCAAAGTGGACCAGTTCTGTGATGGTTCCTCAAAGCAGAATCATAAATTTATTGCTGATTTAGTGCAGCAAATATCCAGGCTTGAGGAAAAGCAGAGTAAAGGCGAGTCATCAAGTCATGTAAACATAGACTCCATACAAGAGGATTTCTCCACCAGACTAAATGCCTTACTCCAGGACATTGTACACAGTATAAACTAGACAGACACCTCTCCCTCTCCATTCATGTTACAATAGCCTCTTTATTGTAAATAGAAGTGAGACTGCACTGTGTGAATTATTGTCTTTCTGTAGAAGACTGTCTCTTAAAATGTCTAGTAAAGACAACTTTTTATACAGAAAAGAAAAATGTAGTGACTGCGTAGGTTATTTTATTAACAGTCCAGTGCAAGAAAACACGAATGGACCATGTTTTTTTTAGATGCAGGTTTATTAAGTTCTGTGTAATCAATATCTAAAGTGTTCTATTTTTTAAATAAATGCACATAAATTGAAGTGTGTGTGTGTATATATATATATATATATATCATCAATTGTTCATTGTCTTCTTAAATAAAACCAATGAAATTTGAGTACTATGTAATCAATTAATTGTAGGATCAAAATTGTATACAAATCAACACTCTCACTAAATGATTGTTTACCACAATGATTTCTATCTCAGTGGAGATAAGATTATCTAGGAATGCAAAATGTGACACATCACCCAAATGTAAGTGCAATAATAAGCCATTTTATTATTATAAACCATCATCTACTGTAAATACTTGGGGTTATCTAAAACACAAGATGTTCTATTTACTGGAGATGCACTGATGTATCGGCCAATAATCGGTATCGGCCAATAAAGGCAATTTTTCACACTATCGGCCGATAGTTTAAATACATCCGATGTTCAGGGCCGATTATATCCTGTCAATCAAAAGAGGGCGGGAAAACACATAGATTTCGTGCTGTGTGTAAAGATGATGTCTCTTATGTGGAATGACGACAAAACTGCAGTTTGTAATCTCTGTAATCTCTGCACTGATCAAATTTTACACCGGAGTTTTGGCGTCGAGTCTAAATTTTTTTTTGCGGCGCTGCTCATGCTGAATTAAAGGGCCAGTACACCATTGAAAGATTTAAATGAAGGTGAGTTGACAAAAAAGTATATATTGCACAGAAAAATATATTTGTAGAGTAGTATATTTCATATCCAGTTAATGTTAATATGTAAATATAAAAAAAGTTTATATTATATATTTGTTGTTCAATGATGAAGTAGAAATGCTTTTGTTTGTGGTGAGTGAATGTGAGACTAACAGGAGTTTTTTTTAGAATTCAGTCAATGTTAATAAGAATTAATAACATTCAATAAGTTAAGAAATCTTACTATAATCTTCAGAATTTAGTTCATGTGTTAATGTTAATTTGAGTAATGTGTTTTCTGTTTATGAGACCAGTTACTGTGAAACAACTTGTTCAAATGGAGAGAATAAATTTTTCATTTGCACTTCCTTTAGAACTGTGGAATTCATTATTATTGTGGAATTATTACTGTGGAATTATTATTTAAAAGAAGGCATAAAAGGCAGAACTATTGGTATCGGTATCGGTATCGGCCAATATAACTCTGAATAATCGGTTATTGGTATCAGCTGAGAAATTTAGTATCGGTGCATCTGTACTGTGTATACATTGGGATGATTTGAAAGTACCTTTTTTATAATCTAAAGAACAAAATTCAAATATTGTTAATGATCTTGCAGTTCCGTCATGCATTTATAAATATATTTGATTTAATCATGTGAACCCAAGAACCTTCTATGCTTCATTAAGGTGCTATGTTATACTGAGCTGTCTTATCAGGTGGATCAAATTTTGCTGCTCAAGCTCAGAGCAGATGCTCGGCTGCTGGCTCCTATTTTTGAAAACACAAGGTAGGTCATCATCCTACCAAACCTTCTTCAGCACAAACCATCCAGCCAGAATGAGAAGCAGTGCACCAGCAGAGGCAAATATCGCCCCTACCACCACCCCAGCCATGTTATCCTGGATTTTATTGGACAGTCCGGTGCCTCCTGCTGAATGAATAAGTCAAGTCAAGTCAAATGTATTTATATAGCACATTTAAAAACAACTTTCATTAACCAAGGAGCTGTATAGGGAGAGCCTAAAGGGTAAGATACATTAAAGCTAAAGCTAATAAATAAAACAAAATGACATTAAAGTAATAATAATTGAAACTGGAAAGATTAAGAAGAGGGGGGTATCAAAAAATTTAAGCAGAAAAGGGAGGAACAAACAGACCCAAAAGCAAGAGTGAAATTGTATTTCACTCTTGTAGTTTTTAACCTAGATTAAAAAATGTCCAGAGTGAGGGTCACAATGTTACAGTGAGGGAAAATAAATACTTTTGATATAGTATATATATTTACTTCAAATTTATATAACATCTTTATTTTTTTTCATGAAATTGATATTGGGTAAAAAGTATTCAGACACTACACAGTGTATATTCTATATTTATATATATATATATATATATATACACACACACACACACACACACACACACACACACACACATATATATATATATATAAGGGTGTTACATAAAAATAAATCAAGTTCTAGATGCAAGTTGCGCCTGGTGCAACTTGCATCCCCATACAGGTGTCCCTGTGAAAGATTTCACAGTGCGCTCTCAGACTAATGATAAGGATGGTAAGAGAGATGCTGATAGTCACTTGAAAAGATTTGCAGGATGACCTGAAAGCAGCAGGGGCATCAGTTACACCAAGAAAAATTAACTGCACCACAATCATCTCTGTTCCTACACCCCATGCAAAACTCCTCTGCTAAAAAAGAAGCACAGAGATGTGTGTCTAAAATGCCCACACACATTTAGACAATATACTATGTCTAAATATATATACTATATATTGAACAATATACTCTGGTCAGATTAAACAAAAAAAAAACTCTCTGGCCATAATTTAGCTCATTATGTTTGGGGAAAGAAGGTTTGCGTGTATGATCCCAAGAAGCACGGTCATGGGAGCATCATAATATGGTGTTGCTTCTCTGCAATTGGTACAAGGACTAGAAACATGAATGGATCGATATTCTGGGACAAACTGGATTAGAGGAGAATTTCATCTCTTATCTCATCTGCCAAGAAACTGAATCTGGGAAGAAGATGGATGTTTCACCAAGCCAAAAACTCCAAATATACAGCTAGAATATTGTCTGTATTAATGTTGTTAATTCGTGGTGTCCTTACACTTTTTCCCTATCAATTTTTTTCCCTATTTAACTTTTTGTTCATATTTAGAAGTACGAAGTCAAAAGATGTGAATTATGTGTGTAAATTGGAAATGGATATATGCAATGGAAGTGTATTAAATGTTTTTAAAAAAGTGTCTGATTACTTATTTCCCCTCACTGTAAGTGGCAATGAGTTCTATAGCAGTGGAACCCTACATAATAATAGAATTTTAGGTCAGTATATGACATTGCCAGCACATTCTCAACATAAAACTTAGAAAACGTCTTACCATAAGCAGAAGCAGTTGGGTCAGCAGCTGAAAAATCAAAGTTTTACAAGAATTATTTCAATGATAAATGAGTCTTTATTGGTCACAGCACAGTGAAATTCTTTTCTTCACATATCCCAGCATGCCAGGAAGTTGGGGTCAGAGCGCAGAGTCAGGCATGATACAGTGCCCCTGGAGCAGAGATGGTTAAGGGCCTTGCTTAAGGGCCCAAGAGTGGCAGCTTGGCAGCGCCAGGGCTTGAACCCCTGACCTGTAAACCACAGCCTTAACCACCAAGCCACCACTGCCCTGAATGGACTTTCATAGCCATTTTGCATAAACTCAATAAATGCTTTGCGCATATTTAGCATTATGGAACTAGTACACTTACTTTGGGCGGCTGTATAAAGTGGCCCCATTGACATAGTGGCTGTGGTCGGTTGTCCAGTCTGCACCTCCACAGCTCTCTTTCTTCTACCAAGGTTGCTTGTGCAACTCTACACAAGCAGTAAACAATCCATCAAAAATTACACATGACATCTATTTTGCAGTAATTCAGAAAATGAACAAAGATAAACCCTTTACATACGTTGATAATGTTCAGGCATTTGTCTGGCTCACAGAGTCTCAGTATGCAGTGAATGAAGACAGAGGACTTGTCTAGGTTGCGATGCTCCACAAAACGAAATGCCTCAAAGGAGAACCTGCTGTTTTTGGAGACCCCATTGCTCAGGACCACAGTCCGAGTGTCAGAGTTACATCTGTGGAAGAAAAGGCCTGACTCTTTATGCATAAATCAGAGCGAATTAAGCAGGATGTAATAAACAGTAAAAGAGACAGGAAGTAGTAGAACATTATTCAATCGCGAGTTGTGTACACAAGCTGTATTTCTCACACAGTAAAAAAGTCCACTTGTTCACTGTTGTTGGAGCTGTAAGGTGATGGAGTTGCATAGCAGTGGTCCAGGAGGAGATTAAAACTATTACAAATAAAACACAAATAAAATGTGAATCATTTCCTTCAGGTTTTTTTTTTTACAGTTGCCACTAGTAAATAGGTGCTCTTACTTCCCAGAAAGATTAGCTGCTTTGACCTCTACGTAGACCTTGGTTCGCAGTTGTAGTCCCCTAGGTGGAACCACCAATGGATAGAAAAAGGTTGAATCCTAAGAATAGATTGGATTATAATGTCAAAATTAAAGACAGAGTTTAAACACATTAAAGTGAAGCTGGTAAATTGACTCACATTGTACACGTTCATGCTGAGAGTATCAATAAAGCTTCCATTGTTATCACTGGTGGCCACTGACACTGATGATCTGGAAATTAAAATGAATGCCTCATTTTAGTCACTGCTGTTTTGACAAATACCAAGTCAGTTGAATAGGATTAGATCAGGGCAACTCAAATGGTTGCATGCATTTTTGTAAGTATGCTCTCCACAGGGGTCAGGTTCACTGCAATTTTGGGTTTTGGCTTTTAACATGAACTACTGTATGATAAGTGAAGCAATTGAAATGGACAGAAATGGGTTTGAAACTTACGCCACTATCTTGGTGTCATTGATGAGGTACTCCAGAGGGTAACGGCAGGAGAAGCGATAGAAGAGGTCTGTGGAATAGCTGACAACACCTGCTGAGGAGGTTGGGGTGTCAATGTAGCTGGTGATAATGACCGACTGGATTGTGGAGAACTGGCTGAATGGTCCAGAGGCGCTGGGAACCTCGTTTACAATCTGAGCACCAAAGAACACAGTGGACATCAACATTTTCTCACAGTCCATATTATTATTTCATGTTCATTTGTGATTTTTCCACATGATTATTTCCACGTGATTTTTCCACACCACCACTTTAACCATTATAAATTCACAAGTTATTCATGTTTCCATAAGAACTCAATGAGTAAAATATAAATCTGTACTCACCTGAAGTGACTGTCGGCACAAGTTGCCCTGACTGTCATTGACAGCTAGTTGATACCGGATGACTGGAGGGTTCACACTGGTGTCTATAGTGCCATTGCACTGGCTATTATTGTGCATGCCATTGAGGGCCAGGCTGGTGGGGTCGAAGCCAGCCCACTGTACTGTGCACAGGTTAACCTCCAGTTTGATGACGTTGACTCCACAGTCCACCTTCAGGTCATCATTATCTGAGTATACAGGCAGAAGATTAGTATCTGGTAACAAGAGAGACATGGCAAAACGTCAACACTCATAGGTTTGAGACTCACTTGGCACCCTCTCATAAAGCGAGGAGCAGTTATAGAGGGAGAGTGCCGGTTGCAGAGCCAGGGTCACTAATGTGAGACACAGTAAATACAGCATCCTCACTGCTGGAGAAAATCCGAAAGAAATTATTACTTAAAATTGTTAAGCATTATATTGTCAAGTATTAGCAAATCCAGCTTCTAATACTACATAAATTAGTAGCATAGAAATGAAGTTCTACTGAGTTTTACTTGCATGGAAATATAACAGAATTCAAGGCTACGTTGCAAATCTTGTCTTTAAATGAATCATTATTAATTATTATTAAGGATATTTGACTGACCACCTAGATTGATTAGAATACATTACCTTCCTGTAAGTTCACTTTAGCTTTTACATTTTAGCCTAAAAGTCAGTATACCCTAACTTGTTTAGTCCTGAGACAGCTATGCACAAAGCTGCACCTTTTATATAGTATCAGAAGTCCAAATACATGTGAACAGGTGGGTATATAGGTCTAGGGGAAGCTCATATTCACATATAACCCCTCCCAACAATGCTGTATTCTGTACGGCTCATGGTTTCTTTAGAACTGAACTCCAAAAAAGGTTAGGTAGTGTTGCTTCTTCATAGCTCCAGGGCCCCTGGTTTGATCCTGAGCTCAGTTTTCCATCCTGTGTCCACCTGGGTTTCCTCTAGGTTCTCCGGTTCCCTCCCACCTCCCAAAAACATGATGGTAGGTGGATTGGCTAGGTGTGGATGTGTGTGCATGGTACCCTGTGACATCCAGAGTGTATTCAGGTCTCACATCCAGTATCCCCAGGACAGGGTCCAGCTCTATCGCAACCCTGACCAGGATAACGCAGCTACTGGCAATGAATGAGTGAAGTCCAAGGACCTGAGTGGCTGATAATCAAACAACTATAGTACTGTGTTGTACTAGGTTTTGACATACAGCAGGCTGTATCAGTAATGTCTTAAAAATATAATTGCCATTACTTTGGTCTGCAATGGGTTGGCACCCCATCCAGGGCGTCCCCTGTGTTGTGCCCCAAGTACCCTGGGATAGGCTCCAGGCTCACAGCGACCCTGTGAAGGATAAGAGGTACAATCTTATGCATAATCCATGTTATAAGGTATTAGATATTTTTGGGTGACTGGCTGGCTAATCACAAATTTTCACTGTTTTGCCCTGAAAAAACCCCATAGCCTTATAATTGTTTTATAGTTTGGATAATATTGTCCAGCCTCCATGCTCATTGCTATCCTTTGAATTCTGAGCTATTTGAGGCACTTGATCTGAGCAGTTCGGATGCTTTGTACATTTCAGAATTCATCCTGTCATCCTGTCAGCCCCATTTCACCATGTTTCACAGGTTAGGCAGTATGTTTTAGATCACAAGCTGTTTCTTTCATTCATCTTCAGTAAGCGCTTTATCCTGGTCACAGTTGTGGTGAATCCAAAGCCTAACCCAGTTTATCGCAGAGCACTTCGCAAACACACACATTCACACACATACAAACCTACAGACAGTTTAGAAGAGCATTATTTATTTATTTATTTATTTATTTATTTACTTAATACAATGGAAGAAAAACCTACAGGAAACCCATGCTGGGGTTCATGCTGTGAGGCAGAACTGCTAGCCACTGTACCACCATGGTTTATTCAGTATGCATATAAATACCTTCAAACTAAAACTGATATTCTGTTGTTTTCAGTCAAACCCAATTGTTCAGCATGCAGAATAGATCACTTACAAACTTAAGCAAAAGCTCTTAAAAGCACTCATACTTTGCTTCAGGGATTCTGAGGAGTACATGAACTACCCTTAAGCACAAAACATGGAATGGCTATACTGTACAGTATGTTGTAGTATTTATGCTTTTGACTCCTCACTCACTTCATTCTAAAATTTGATTCCCCATTAAACAAAATAAAAAATGTGAACATTTCTAGGAGCCAATAAATCATATAATACACAATTCAAGGCCAGCTACATGATACGCTCAATAAGGTTATGTACAAGTATGAATACAGAAAATATGATATCATATACACAATATAGCACAGTGCCATAAAGAATCAACTTTAGTCGGGTTTAATGTCTGACTATTATGTTCCAAGATCTGAGTGACTTGAGAAACCCCTACAGGCTAAAAGTCTGACTGACCAAGTACAAGGTGTTGCCTGATACACAACATACAAAGAAGTAAATAACATGTTTCTGCCACTCCTGGCACTCCTCTAGTGTATACTTTTTAATATGACCTCGGTGAAGCCAATACAATATTGAAATCAAATATCTTGCGATCAGATTGCATTAATCCTGTGCGAGTGTAAGGGAACAGTTTTACATTACACAGTTCTTTGGAACAAAGATAGTATTAAGAAGAATATTGTGTGCTAGCAGATGGCAGAGGTTAGGGATAGGAACTCTGAAGAGATTTTGCATATTATATAATCATTTCACTATTGAAGAATTTATAGCCTGTTTCACAAGATATTAACACGTGTTAATATTTGACTTTCTCATCACAGCCTGCATTTTGTTATCATATTTTCCTAGGATTTGGATGAAGAAATATGCTAAAGCTGTTTGAAAGCAGCTTTCAAACTGAGAACAAAAGTGACTTCTGATTAAGGTCATACATCAACTCCCATGTAATGATCTAAGCTCATTTGTTATTCATGACCTTATTAGTAAGTACTAACTGCACATAAAAACCTGCTGGATTTTTTTTATTATGACATCTGATGCATTCAGAGTCACTAATTACACAAATTACCACCCTGTAGATGTAAAGCCACATGCGCATAATTACCAATTTTATTTCTTTTTAACTGCCACACAATTAAAACAGTGGCAAATTCTGGTCTGGTTTTAAAACATCTTTTTATAAATATAATAAAAATTGTTTTTATTTATTCTTTAAATAAATGATCCAGTGTCCTGCTCAGTTAAATGAAACCATCTTTAAGCCCGAAACAAACTCTAAACAGAGGCAGGATTAAAAGAGGGAAGGAGCAAAGTGTCCAAAATGTCATTCATATGATGCAAAAAGGAGATGCAATATCTGCCATTGTGTGTTCTTCCTGAGTAAGGAATTGTTTTCATGCACCAACAATTGCGTGATCACATTTCTTGAAGGACCTGTGGCCATCGTATGATACCAGCTTAACAATGTAAAGAGATACACTGGGAATTGTGAGACTAGATAGACTGACTGGTGAGACTTTACCCTGATGCTACGACGTGAAAGGAGTCGCGACTCCATGAGGCTCTGAAAGAGAATTCTGGTGTGACACATCAGAGGATTTGGTGTCCCAAATTACTGTTGGTCAAGTGCTATTTGAAGTGTACACTTTGTTCTAGACTCATGTACCAGTAAAAAAAAATGTCAAAGGAAGTAGTTGAAAGGGAAAATATCGACATAATTATCAGATTATCAGTTAAAAGGACACAATGAGCAGTAAAATGGAGAACAGGCTATCTGCAAGAAGTGTCTGAATTATGGAGGAGTTTTGCCTCCTCAACAAGAACTGACAGCAAGAAACGCGTACTTTTGGGACAAACACAATATTGATCATTAATTAACCGATCCTTTATGCAACATTATAGCCAATTTCTCCAATTTCTTCCTATATACGGAATTTCCATTGTGTCTTTTCCCAACAAGTGACTTGAAGGGAAGTGCACTATTTGCTAGTAACACTATGATAATTAAACTTATTTCTGAGTATACTTAATATTCCAATGTACTCATATTTTTAAATGATTTGTTAGATTTTTTTTTGTGTGTGTGTGAGCAGGATTCGATCTCATATACAAATATTTTAGCATAGAATTTGGAGAAAAGATTTAAACCCCCCTTTACTCTAATTCATGTAAACTTGATTTTACTGATCCGTATTCTGCTTAATCCTGGATAAGGTTGTGATGGATCCTGAGCCTATCCTGGGAACACTGTGTATGAGATAGGGATACACCAGCAATCTATTACAGGGCATCTCACGCACATGCATTTTCATACTCATTCACATCTAGGGGAAATTTAGAGTTGACAATCCAGGCATGTTTATGGGAGGTGGGAGGAAGCCAAAGGAAACCCACAGGGACACAGGGAAAACATATGAAATACTACACAGACAGTAACCTGAGCTCAGGATCAAATTGGGGACCCTGGAGCTGTAAAGCGGAAACAGGCACCACCATGACCAACACTTTTTTTCCTTAAATGTTCTTTATAAATAAAGCTGACCTAACTTGACTCTAAACTAATGAGAAACTAAAGTCAGAGTAATTGTTGTTGTTGTTTTTTTTTTTAATCCAGTTGGTTACACTGACCTGATGCAGAGGGGGAGCTTTAAACTCTTGTACTAAATTCACTTTAAAAATGTAAAAATATATATATTTGATTTTACTAATGGTTAGCTGTTTGTACTTTATAGTTTGTTAAAGGGTTGATCTGTATAATCTGTTGTCTAACAAAATGCCAGGGCAGAAACAGGACTATCACTGTAGAAACATGACCATGGGAGTTTGTTAGTTTTTCCAAATGGGAAAGTTATAGCATACAGTATGTAGATTATAGTATGTAGAAGTATATAGAGTACAGTATGTAACCCTGGTTCTGTGACCGAGTGTTGGACCACGAAACTACGCACTGACTGATTACATATCGTCTGGACCTAGCAATGGCACAAAGAAAAAGCAAAAAAAAAAAAGCGGTCTTCAGAAATTTCACTATGGGTGTCCTTCCCAGCTTATGCATAAATGCACATATTATGATGGTGCAGAATTAACAAGCATCAGGAATTAACTTCCCTGACAAGATTAGTAAGGGAAAGAGGCCAATTGTGATGTAGTGGGGACCTTTTAAAAACCACCCATGTGAGGTCAAGGTCACAGTCACAGAAGTTATTGGTGATTGGCGAGGAAATGAGCAAACAGGAACATTCTAGCTCTGACAGAAACCACCCTGGTGTTCTGGAACAAAAGAAAGTAGAGCAGTTGTAACCTTACATATCAAAAAGGAGCTTTACAGAAATATATCAATTTCAGATCTAAATTTTTCATTGATAAATGTATCCCTAATGAGCAAGCCAGAGGCAATGGTGGCAAGGAAAAACTCCCTGAGATGATATGAAGACGAAACCTTGAGAGGAACCAGACTTCAAAAGTGATCCCATCCTCATCTGGGTGACACCGGATAGTGTAATTCTAAATAAATCCCTTCTATAACTGTGTGCTACATGATAAAACATAAAGTGCAACCGTGTAATCAGGAAATTCACCACAGTCTCAACATAAAGTCTATTCCGGTGAAGTCATGCTCTGTCCACCGATGGAGACCCGAGTGCAAAGTCTGTGCAATTGTTTGTGGCAATTGTAGTCCCAAAACCATCACTGCAACCTCAGTCCCAAAACACTACACCAAAACTGCCCGCATCAATTGCAGACCAATGCCATCTTCACGGTTTCCAAGTGTGTCCCCAGGCTGTCCACATGAGGCCATCCTCAGCAACAGTGACTGGCCTCCAAGTGACAAGAACTCCAGAAGCAGGGCACAAGGACGGTCCATGGTGGCCCGGAGAGCAGAATGGGTCAGGCCCACTAGTACCCCAGGAGCAACATATCCAGTTCAGAGCTTCAGAACTGGTTAGAGATTCTTGCTATTTTATCTGCGTGTAAACCTCTGCTCAAAAAGGATCTCAAAAATAAGAGGAATTGCTTTCATATAATGAAATGTAATCTAATAATAAATTGCATTCATATACAGTATATTTTAGTATTTGATTTTGAATATGTTGCTTGAAGTTATCCCAATATCACCTTGTATTCAGCTCAAATTAACTTCATATTGAAGCTACTCAACAACGTGACCTGCAGTTCCTAATAACATTTCCTGCTTTCTCTCAAGGTGGGGGAACTTATTGAAGTGTTGCAGCCACCCTAAGTGCATGAGGAACAAAGTTTGAGAAAATATTGAAAGAAAAATAGAAGTGTGTTTCTAAGAATCCAAAGCCCCCAAAAAGCATTTAAAACTTCCATCAAATTGATAATATTAATATTAGCAATAATATTGTAATTACTAGTAATGGTAGTTATAATATGGAATATTAAATAACAATGTATTGTTGTTATTATTATTATTGTTATTATTATTGTTGTTATGATCAATTTGTATGTTGTCATATATTTTATACTGTCCTGTATTGTCCTTATCATTAACCACAGATATCCACAGTATGCCTTGCTTCGACATTTTATACAACAGTCTGGTTGTTTGTTTGTTTTTGTTTCCAGAACTTGCTAGAAGCATGATACATTTAAAATTTTTGTACAAGCGTCAGTGAACCAATGGCAATATGAAAGAAATGCTACCATCTAGTGGACAACTGCTTGGACGTGGTTGGACATTTGTGCATTTGACTGTTTTATTTATTCTGGTTCTGGCAAGTAAAGTAATAGAACAAAAAAAAAATAAAGGTATGGGGTGTTTTATCAGATTCTCGGATTCCGATTCTGTTTCTGGACATTCCTTACCACATATCTTCTACTGATGGTGTGGGATTGATGTGTAGAATGTTCTTGTGTGGGGGAAAAAAAACTAATGTAAAAACAATACAGAAACTGAAGTGAAATTGATTGTTTGTGCTTGCAGTGAGGTACATCGGATGTCAATTCAACCATCTCTGCTGCTCAGCAGTAGACGGGTCCATCTGTTTCCTGAGAAGTGGTCAGCACACAGTAGGAGCAGGCAGGTCACACCAGGCCACCCTCCAGGACAAGGGGCAGATCACAGGGCAGAGCACGATGCAGAGGATGATCTAAGACCCTGTCCACATGTATATGGATATTTTTAAGCATAGTTTTTTCTCTATTTCAGTCCCCTCAGAAAATATTAGAACGGCAAGGCCAAATCATTTGTTTTTGCTGTAGACTGAAAACATTTGGGTTTGAGATCAAAAGATGAATATGAGAAGTTTAGAATGTCAGATTTTATTTCCTGGTGTGTGTGTGTGTGTGTGTGTGTGTGTGTGTGTGTGTGTATGTATGTATGTATGTATGTATGTATGTATGTATGTATGTATGTATAGATAGATAGATAGATAGATAGATATAAAAATATAGATGTGTTAAAGGACATAGAACATAACACATTTTGTATCAGACAACGCAATTTGTAATTGAGCAAATGTACTGGAACATGTGACTGACAGGTGTTTTTTGTTACCCAGGTGTGTTTCCTGCTAGAATGATTGTTTAAACAATAAATAGCTCTGAACATCTACTCTTGGTTTTAGGCTTCAGTTTCACTAGTGAAGAGTGCATTTGTTGTTAAAAAAGAATAAGCCAACATGAAGCTCAGGGGAAAAGCAAGCCATTTCGAAGCTGAGAAAAGTGGGAAAATCAATCAAGCCATTACACAAACACTGGGCAGAGCCAATATAACAATTTGGAATGTCTTGAAAAAGAAAGGAACCACTGGTGTACTGAGACACAGATATTGAATGGAGCGACCAAGGAAAACTTGTCTTGTCATTGGAGAAGAGAGAAATATATCTAAGAATATTAGAAAAGCAACAATTTTTCCTCCGTGTTGTCTCTAGTAACTATTATGCCAAAGGACAGATTCAGGATTATCTCATGGAACCGTCGTGTGAGGGATCCAGAGAATGGTGAAAAAAATGACAGATAAAGAGGCGCAGAAGTCAATTACTGCCTGTTCCTCTTGAAATCCATGAGGTGCCTGTACCCCTTACTGATGTGATGATGGACACTTGAAAGGCTTTATACCATCCTCAGAAAACCATTCCAAACTCACAATGCAAGGCTAAATGAAGGCTAAATAAACTAATTGAGGGTTCAAACGTTTCACCTTGGCTAATACCAGCAGTGGCAACACAGAAGGATTTCACTGTCTGCATGGGAAAAACAACATTCCCCTCAGGCACAGGACTCGCACTCAATTCAGTGATGTCTCTGATCAAGCCAGCATTTCTGGGCTCTGGTTTCTGCTTGTTTGTAGATCATTTCTACACAAGCTCTAAACTGTTCAAATCATCTGAATCAGCTGAATATAACCATGTGTTGAGACACAACAGAAAGGAAATGTCACCAGACTCAATCCAATGCTTTGAAGAAAAATGATCCCAGAGGCTCCATCCGGTGAATCCGAGGCCCAGGGCACACAGTGGCTTAGTGGTCAGCACGTTCGCCTCAGACCTCCATGGTTGTGGTTTGATTTTGTGTGTGTGGAGTTTGCATGTTTTCCCCGTGTTGCAGGGGTTTCCTCCAGGTACTCCGATTTCCTCCCCAGTCCAAAAACATGCATAGTAGGCTGATTGGAATGTCCAAAGTTTCCCTAGTTTGTGTACGTGATTGTGCCCTGAGATGGATTGGCACCCGGTCCAGTACGTACCCCGCCTTGCTCCTGATGCTCCCTGGGATAGGCTCCAGGTTCCCCGCGACCCTGAAAGATAAGCGATATAGAAAATGGATGGATGGATGGATGCTGATCCCATTGTATACCATTTATGAACAAAGAAGTTTCAAGAATACACATCTTAACCAGAGAATGGAATAGCTTACCAGGTTGACTGGGTTCATGCTGAAAGCATTTTTTAATGATTAGATTCATTAATATTTTTTGTCTAGACTTTGTGGTGTGGTGAATCAAATATGCACAAATTAATATTTTATTTTTAAAAAACATGGAAAGAACTCTATGAACCTGATTGTACCCCGACCCTTTTTTTAAAATCTAAATTTCAGTGTTAATTATTCTCATTGTATTTTTGCACACTGATATTTTCCCCAGCTTTAATTGTACAGTCAGTTTATTTTCTTTGTCGGCTTTAGGCTGAGAATGAACAAGACTAAAACAAACATCAGTGGCAGGATACAGACTTTTTACAAAACTGAGTTTTTCCTTCCTCTCCAGGTTCCTATGCTGATCTGGCTGTGTTGACTCCGTGCACAAGTCACAGGAAGTGTCTGATTCACTTTACCTATTCGATTCTTACTAACGAGTGATTCTAAATTTTTAGAGGTTTCGATTCATTTGCTTCTATCGGCTCATTCATTCATGACTCAAAGCAGGAGTCTAAGGAATTCAAGGTTCGTTTATTGACACATTGTTGATGCAGTGTTGGTGCAGTGTTGGAGCAGTGTTGGTGCAGTGTAGGTACAGTGTTGGTGCAGTGTTGGTACAGTATCAGTGCAGTGTTGGTACAGTGTCGGTGCAGTCTTGGTGCAGTCTTGGTGCAGTCTTGGTGCAGCTCATCAATCAACAATAAAACTAAACAATAAAGTAAAGGACACTACACTATTACTCTCTCTATAAAAGCATTACGTTATAAATATAACAATACTGTACATGTCCATGTCTTTGACAGTTAGGACTACAAGCTAAGCATGACAACAGTAAAAATGCTGCATAAAACTAAACAAAGACAAAATTCTCTTGGCGTTTCTGTACAAAATGTATGTCATCTAAAACCATGATTAGACCATGTTTGCTGTACTGTATAAAACGTTTGAAGATACAGGCCATTATGAAGTCAAACTAGCTCGTGTTATTTGTTATGTAGTTCTGTAGTGCTGAAGTGCTGGGCTCTCTCTTGGTTTTGCAAAATTCACAAATTACTTCCAACCAGGGGCGTGTCTATGGGGGACAGGGGGACAGGAACTACTGAGTGGGACAAGGGGTGGCAATGGCCCCCATTAAAATTTGTTTGCCAACCCACATGTGCACTCCTATGTGCAGGTGATGTGTTTATTAGGTTGTCAGTCATCAATCTGATGTTATATATCCCCTTACACATTTTATCATAACTGCAGCTGGTATTTATATGACAGTTACATGGATTTGGTCATGGAGAATCCACATTAAAATCCGCGATTAAGTCGTGAAGTCATAACTTGATGGTCTAAAAGCAACCAGGCTGTCACATTGTACACAGTACAATTCGCATACACCTGAATTTCACTGAATTTTCTCATCTGAATTTCATTTCTCACCATACAGTCAGCCACTTGGCAAGCCAGTACTGTAACATGTTTATGCACAGCCAGTTCTTTGGAAAATCTGTTTACTCAATCTGTATCTATATTTAATCTGTTTACTGCTAAGAGTGTCACTCCCCAGTATAAAAAAGTGACATAATTTGTTTGCGTTGAGCGACTGGTCTGGATGTGATTAATTTACCAGACTGATCATGCCTGTTATAATACAAATGCATGATTGACTATCTAAATTAAAACAGAATAGAATCATGTACAGTCTTTCAGGTAATTGTAAATGTTACACAATGTTATGGCATATTATTAATTTGAGGTTATAGTATTGATTTAGTTAGTTATTTAAATGAGGTTATATTATTTATATACTTGATGGACCCTATGCTTGCTTTGTCGGGCGGCTGTGACTCGTGGGTTGTCTGTGGGTTGTCTGTGGGGACTGTGGGTTGTCTGTGGGGACTGTGGGTTGTCCACTAATAGTAGGGTTGATGGTTTGATTCCCGGCCCACATGACTCCACATGCCGAAGTGTCCTTGGGCACTGAACCCCAAGTTGCTCCCGATGGCAAGTTAGCGCCTTGCATGGCATCTCTGCTACCATTGATGTGTGAGTGTGTGTGAATGAGAACCAGTGTAAAGCGCTTTGTAGAACTGCCAAGGTTAAAATAAGGCTATATAAGTGGAGACCATTCATTTCCACCTTTCCTTCAAACCCCCTCCACCCTAAAATTGCCCTGGACACCTGACTGCATCCATCTTTGCTCTATCACTACAATACCCTGCATGCATTGCACAAGTATGTTAAGTATATCCACATTATTGGTATAGAGTGAGTGGTGGAATATGGATGGGGACAAAATAATGATCCCAGTTGTAGTCCTCCTATATTTGTTTGTGTCATTCAGGGGAATTTTCTCACAGTATTACAGCTGGGAAATAGGCTTTACTGCTGTATGCATGCATGTTTACAGCAGAATTAATTTAGGTTGTGGTTGGAGTATTCCTTTAACTACACAATTTATGGGTCTGTTTTCCCCCTCAGACCCTTCTATATAGCCTAGACTGAATTTCCTAGTATCCTTCATTCAGGGTTTAGAAAAATAACTACATCACACACACACACACACACACACACACACACACACACACAAACAAATACATCACAAGATCCTTAATCTTGTCAAAGTGCTATGAAACAATGAGAAAAGTAGCAGAGGAGTACGTTCTCATGCTGGCGTGCGACAGTTGGCATACTAATCACACAGCCCACACTATTTAGTAGTCTAGTGTGCAGAGTGGGACATGAGGAGGATTGTAGGACTTTCTGCACCGCCACTCTTCACTCTTCACTCTTTCTTTCTGTTTATTTCACACTGCGGCGCTTACTTGCAGCTTTGGACAGAACAGACTGTTGAGCTCAATTCAGCATTGATGTAAATAAATATGTGGAGATGGATTTCATGAAGCTGATCGGAACTGTTTTGGCTGTTTGTTGTCATCCAGGCTGCGCTCTGAAAGGCTTCGGCAGTAAGTAAGCGGATGTGTAGTAGTAGAGACTGTGTGGAAAAAAAAATCTATAACTAACGGTCAATAGGCCTATTCACTAGGAACAGCTGTCATGTGAGGATGTTTTTCACAGAGATTCAAAACTATCAGAAATGTTTATGTCCTGAAAGTTACGTTAAACGAGTAAAAAGTTACTTGGTTTTAATGGCTTTAATGCGTTTTTGCAGTCCTCTAAAGTAACTTCGCAAGTTGCTTCAAGTCCGAGTAGTAACAAAGTCGTTTTTGTATCGTGTGGGAGTGAAGTTTGCTTTAAGGTTATGTCTGGATTCGCCTGCTATTGGGACATGTTTCGAAATACGCAGGGTTCGTCCTGCATACTAACCTAGAGGCAAACCCTGCCAAGTGCCCATGTGTACACTATTAACTATAACTACTACAGCTACAGCCTGCTTCCATTATAGCAACAGATTCCTTCTACTACAGCTACAGACTGCTTCTACTATAGCTACAGACTCCTTCTACTATAGCAACAGACTCCTTCTACTACAGCTATAGATTCCTTCTACTACAGCTACAGACTGCTTCTACTACAGCTACAGACTGCTTCTACTATAGCTACAGACTCCTTCTACTACAGCAACAGACTGCTTCTACTACAGCTACAGAGTGCTTCTACTATAGCTACAGACTGCTTCTACTATAGCAACAGACTCCTTCTACTATAGCAACAGACTCCTACTACAGCTACAGACTGCTTCTACTACAGCTACAGACTCCTACTATAGCAACAGACTCCTTCTACTATAGCAACAGAGTCCTTCTACTATAGCAACAGACTCCTTCTACTACAGCTACAGACTGCTTCTACTACAGCTACAGACTCCTACTATAGCAACAGACTGCTTCTACTATAGCTACAGACTGCTTCTACTATAGCAACAGACTGCTTCCATTATAGCAACAGACTGCTTCCATTATAGCAACAGACTGCTTCTACTACAGCTACAGACTGCTTCCATTATAGGAACAGACTGCTTCTACTACAGCTACAAGCTGCTTCCATTATAGCAACAGACTGCTTCTACTATAGCTATAGACTGCTTCTACTATAGCAACAGACTGCTTCTACTATAGCAACAGACTGCTTCTACTATAGCAACAGACTGCTTCTACTATAGCAACAGACTGCTTCTACTATAGCTACAGGCTGCTTCTACTATAGCAACAGACTGTTTCTACTATAGCAACAGACTGCTTCTACTATAGCTACAGGCTGCTTCTACTATAGCTACAGACTGCTTCTACTATAGTTACAGACTGTTTCTACCATAGCAACAGCCTGCTAATAAAAGCATCAAAACTCTGGAGTAACACAAATGGAACTATGGGAATTGTGTTGTGATTAAAAAAAAAAAGTCCAAAATAATTAAATATTTTAGCATCTTCAAAGTAGACATCCTTTTTGCATAGAATTTCCAGAAATGTATTCTTGGCATTTTCTCAAGTGATTTCTTGAGTAATTTCCCTGAGGTACTTTTTAACCAGTATTAAAGGAGTTCACACCTACGCTGGACTGTTATTGGCTGCTCTTCAGAATATTTTGCTCCAAGTCGTCCGTTTAAAGATATATATATATATATATATATATATATATATATATATATATATATATATATATATATTAGTGTAAATAAAATGTTACTTTTCTAATGAAAGAAATTAATATGTTGGCATGATCATATTTTTTGTCTACAACACAGATTTAAAAACATTTACTCATACACCTTCAGATCACAAGGTTTTTAAGATGATGAGAAACATTTTCAGTCATGTGTGTCTAAACTTTTGACCTTTAGTGTATATAATTATTGTGGACAAGTCCATACAATAATGTACATGCTTTTTGGACACACCATCACATGATTATGAACAATGATAGGGAATCCGATCTGATTTCCTAGTCCAATCTATACAGGAACCAATTCTGAATCCGATCTGATTTCCTAATCCGATTGATACAGGGACTGCTTCCGAATCCAGTCTGTACCGGAAATTGATTCTGAATCAGGTCTGATTTCCTAATATGATCTGTAAAGGAACCCATTCTGAATCCTATTTGATTTCTTAATCTGTTCTCTACAGGGATTGATTCTAAATCCAATCAGTATGGGAAACGATTCTGAATCCTATCCGATTTCCTGATCCAGTTCTGAATCTGATCTGACTATTTTGATCCGATCTCTACAGGAACCCATTCTGAATTCGGCTATCTAATTTGAATGTGACTACCTAATCCAGGCTCAATAGGAATCTATTCTGAATCTGATCTGTTTTTCTGATCCAGTCTATACAGGAACTCTGAATCCTGACTCTGACTCTGAATCCGGTCCCATTTCTTGATCTGATCTGCATAGGAAGCGATTCTGAATCCAGTCTGATTTCCTCAAACGATCTGTATTGGAACTGATTCTGAAACCGATCGGGCTCTCAGATCTGATCTCTACAGGAACCAATTCTGAATCCAGTCTAGTTTTCTGATTTACAGGAACTGATTCTAAATCTAATTATCAGATCTCTACAGGAACCAATTCTATTTTCCGACTTGATTTCCGATCAGTCCAGGAACGCTTTCCGTCTGCGAGAGTTGGTGTTGAGTCTGCATTGCAATGCCTATGTATTTGCAATGTATTTAGTTATGCCTCTGGTATATGCTATGGGTTTCAACGACGGCATGAACAGGTTTCCCCACACATCCTGGAAAACCTGGACAGTCATAGACTAAATGGCCCTGTAAATATTGTGAGGTCTTGAGCTACTGAAATAGCAGTATCTGAAGTGGGGCTTGTATACACAAAATATTTGAGAAAAACTTGATTGAGTCATCTTAAAGTGTATTATTCGCTGAATGAATAATTCATAGTAGTTACTAAGTAATACACTTTAAGATGACTCAGACAAATAAAAGGAATTTCAGGACCTGTTCCTCTGTGTTTAAGGGTTTAAAGATGTTGGCAGATGTGAGTCATTTTAAGATGACTTTCCTTGTGCAACAGCTGTTATGTATATAAGTCATGGAAATTACCCTGGAAAAAAAGATTTTCTGAAAACAATGGGGATGCATCTGATATTTAATTTACTCTCAAATTAACTTGAATTTCTTCCGTGCTCATTTATGTCCTGATAAACTTCTAGAAACACTGTGGGAGTTAATTAAATAGGTAGTTTAAGTAGTTTAATATTGTAAACATTTTGCTGTACAGGTCAGCGCATATGTCGTCGCGGTACTGAGAGGCCGTGTTATAAGATTGCTTACCACCAGGACAGTGGGTACAGGGTGAGCTTTGAGGAGGCCAGGCGGACGTGCAGGGAAGACGACGGCGAGCTGCTCAGTATCGAAACAGAAGGCGAGCAGAGGCTAATGGAGATGTTTGTTCGAGGTGCATCGGTCGCTGAAGGTGACTTCTGGATTGGACTGCGAAGGAATCAAGGCTACAAAGAGTCAGGAGCTACAGAGTGCTCATCACAGTACTACTGGCTGGATCGTAGCCAGGCCACCTACAGGTATGACTTGGGCTAGACAGCTTACATTTTTGGCCCAGAAACTATGGGATAAGTAGTTTTTTTTATTATTATTGCAAGTTATGGAACAGTGGTGTCAAACATTTTGAAATATTTCAAATAAAGAAAGTAAATGTTCAATATCTTGAATATTTCATGTACAAGATTCTGCACTAAATGGGTGTGTGAATGTGTGTGCGATTGTGTCCTGCAGTGGGTTGGCACCCTGTCTATGGTGTCCTCTGCCTTGTGCCCAGAGTTCCCTGGGATTGGCTCCAGGGACCTAAGACCTCTTCCCCCTGACCCTGTATAGGATAAGCAGTATGGAAAATGGCAAATTTGTGATATTGACCATGTCAGCTGCTTTGTACAAAAGATCAGATTTTCATCATGTCTAATCTCTTCTATTGAAGCATGTGTTCAGACGATACTCCAATGGATTCGATCTAAAAATGGATCATAAGATTTTGTACAAACTTGTCAGCTTGAGTGCACACTGTCAGTAAAACAAAAATGAGACATACCAAACACTAAGGAATTCATGTCAATATTTCAAAGATTCTACTTTTCACTCAAGTTGTTGTCAATAATACAATTTGTAATGAAAATTGTTGTGGTAAATTAGAAAGGAATGCAAAATAGAAGCATTTTCACTAGTGGGCTCAGACTTTTGGACCCCACTGTATAGCCTGTGGGCCAGAGAGTGGTCTGATAAAGGTCTGTCCTAGGAAATGAATTTGGAAACCATGTTCTTAATTAAAATCGTGGACTCGTGGACTATAATTGAATTGAAAGATTTGAGAAAAGAGTTGGTCTCTGTTTTTCCACTAAGGGGCAGAAAAGACCAACCAAGTCATGGCCATAAGCTCAAATACTGACCCACTGTGTGAAAGATATGTAATTCTTCATTAGCAAGCTAGCAAGATTTAACACTGTAAACATGTCACTTTTCAAAATAACTAATTATTAATTATTTTCACAGCCACATGGGCGAATGCTTATGCAATCTTTTTATTTTTAAATACATTTTTTTTAAAACTATATTGATTTTATTCCCCCACTTCACAATATTAAGGTCCATTTTGTGTAGATTCATGACATACCGTATAATCTCATTTAATTCAATTTCAGTTCCAGGTTGTAACACTAAAATATGGACGAGTTCACGGTATTCAGAATGTATGTTTCAGATAAATGTTAGTGAACACATTTAACAGGAATCGTTGATGTGGTATTGTTCACTAAAATTATTTTTTGTTCCAGTTCACATCACATTGGTCAGTGTGTAAAGTAACACATTACGGAAATGAGTTTGACACCCGTGGTCTAGAGAAAACTAGCCAAATTGCTGGCAACATAGCCCTTAAAGGAGCCGTTTGCAATTTCCAAGAGCCCTCTGCTGCCTGCAAGGAGAACTGCAATCACAATGAAAACATTAACACGAACTGGTGCCAGCTTCTCTGTTGAAACTAGGTGTACCTTGTGATTTGTTTTTAAGGAAACGGGGCAGAGCTGAGCAGCTCTGTTCCAACTGCTGGTGGAGCAAATTTCCGTCCCAAAAATGTAAACAGAAGCCTGAAATGTAGAAGCTAGTCGACTCTTTTGCATGGTTATGTTATGAATCAGGTTTTATAAGGTATCTTTGGAATTATCCGATTGTCCAAAAACAAATTTTAAACATTGCATACCGAAGTTTTAGATATGTCCACATGTGTTTGCTTTACTTGCAACTTGTCATGGAAGTTAAGACAATTAAAAATAACATTGTCTTGTAATACAAGAATTGAATTAATGGGCAATTCTACACAGCTATGGCATACTAGAATATTTATATAAATCATTTTGGATCTGTATGTAGATTAAGGCTTCTCAGCTCCAGCTCTGCACTGTACTTTACATGTTGTATGTTTTTATTGCTCCTAACACACCTTATAAGCTAATTGGTTAATTACTAATCCATTCAGGTATGTTAGGAGTAGCAAAAACCTGAAACTGTGCAGGGCATTGAATCCCAAATAAAACCATATATATAAAGCCAGTGTATATATAAAGCCAGTAGGCCTAACTTAAAACCATACAGTCTCCTCCAAAAATATTCAAACAACAAGGTCAATTATTTTGTTTTTGCTGTACACTGAAGACATTTGGGTTTGGGGTCAAAAGATGACTATGAGATGATAGATCAGAATTTCATATCAGGAAGTTTTCATTTCCTGATATTTACATCTAGAAATGTTAAACAACTTAGAACATGGTCGCTTTGGTTACAGACCACACAAAATTTAGGTGGCCAAAGTATTGTGACAGATAGTCTAAAAGTAAATAACACTTAATTTTTGGTTGCATATCCCTTGCTTGTAATAACTGCATCAAGCTAGCTACCCACTGACATCACCAAACTGTTGAAGTTTTATTTTGTGGTGCTTTTCCAGACTTTCGCCGAAGCCTGTTTCAGTTGTTGTTTGTTTCGGGGGGTTTTTCCCCTTCAGTCTCCTCTTTAGGAGGTGAAATGCATGTTCAACTGGGTTAAGGTCTGGTGATTGACTTGGTCAGTCTTAAACCTTCCATCTTTTTCCATTAGCTGCGTTTACATGGTGTCACGTATCGTGACGGAGCGGAGATAGGACGGATGCAATTGCAGTATGAACAGTTGTTTATTTTAAAAGAGAGACAGGCAGACAAATCCAAAACGTGATCCAAAAACGTAATCCAAAACAGGCGAAGGTCAGGCGATCGGCAAACAGGCATACACAGGGTTAAACATGAATCAAGGTCGTGGTCACGGAAAACAGGGTCGATAAACAAAACGAGAAACATGAACTATGACGAGGAACTGGGAGCGGATAATCCAGCGTGAACTAACTCTAAACCTGGACCGTGACTATAACTACTAAACGAACTAATCTAACTCTACAATAATCTTCCACGTTGTGTGCTGGGAGGCGCGCGGTATATATGGGGACATGATCAGCGTCTAAACTGCTAGCAGCTGAGGGCAATACAGACACACGTGAAATCCCAGCCAATGACAGAACAGGGAGGAGACATGACAGAAACATAAACAAAACACACGTGTCCAGATGTCACTACTGTCAACAATGGAAAAGCAGGTGCTCACGCATTCGCGCTTAGAGCACACTGCTTCAAGGGGGAATCATGACACATGGACAACAATAATCCACTCTTAATCCGATTAAGACAATACTTTGATTAAGAAACTACCATGTAAACAGCAAGTTTTACTTACCTTAATCTAATTAAGGTCATAATCGAAGTAAGCAATAATCTAATTAAGACAGGTGGAGTACTCCTGTTTTAGTCGCATTATGGACGTGTAGTAGTGACATGTAAACACCTTAATCACATTATGAACGTCGCATGAGAGTTTTCACCGCATTTTGCGACAGGACATGATCACACACGGCAGTTTTACGTTTTATGGTGAACAAGAGAGTCCGGCCGTGTCTCAAATCGCATACTTGCCTACTATAGGCCTGTAGTGGGGAAAAATACATGTATCTCGGTTACTATATAGACAGTAACTATGCGATTTGGGACATACCCACGGCTTCAAGCAGTTGTCTATTTGCACGTATAACATGACAAATAATTAACTGCACTTAAAGCATTCGTAAAAAAATTAAATAAAAACACCCAAAACTGGGTACGGTACCATAACGAAGACGAACTGTATGTTGATACGTGAAATTCTGGAGGGACGTCGGACGGCGTGGCGCAGTGACGTAATGACACGGGCTGTTAACCTAATTATGTTCTAAAACATGTAAAACGGGAACATGAAAGGAGTATTCTAAAAGCAACTCATGTAAACACCTTAATCACATTATTATCGTAATCAGAGTAAGGTTAATAATTAGATTAATGCTGTCCATGTAAACGTAGTCACTGATGAAGTCCTTTGTTGTGTTGGCTGTCAATTGCCAGACAGAATGTTTCTGTAGACTTCTGAATTCATTCTGCTGCTACCATCATGAGTTACATCATCAATAAAGATTAGTGAGCCTGTTCCAGAAGCAACCATGCAAACCCAAACCATGACACTACCTCCACCATGCTTGTCCACTGAGCTTGTACATTTTGGATCATGAGCAGATCCTTTCTTTCTCCACACTTTGGCCTTTCCTTCACTTTGGTAGAGGTTAATCTTGTTTCCAGAACTTTTGTGGCCTTCAGATTTTTACTGCTGATGAGAGGTTTGCATCTTGTGGTATGGCCTCTATATTTCAGCTCTTTAAGTCTTCTTTGAATGGTGGATTGTGATATCTTCACCCTTGCCCTGTGGAGATTGTTGGTGACATCAATGACTGTTGTTTTTGGATTTTTCTTCATAGTGCTCACAATATTTCTGTCATCAACTGCTGTTCCAAGTCTGGTTGTTAGTACACCAGTGTTCCTTTCTTTTTCAGGACATTCCAAATTGTTGTATTGGCTATGGCAAATGCTTGTGCAATGGCTCTGAGCAATTTTCCCTCTTTTCTTAGCTTCAAAATGGCTTGCTTTTCTCCCATAGACAGCTCTCTGGTCTTCATGTTGCTTTATTCTTTTTAACAACAAATGCAGTTTTCACAGGGCTCAAACCATGAGTAGACATTCAGAGCTATTAATTGTTTAAGCAATCAATCTAACAGGGCACACCTGGGCAACGAGAAACACCTATCAGTCACATGATGTCACCAATATTTTTGATCACTTCAAAAGTCACTGGGTTCAAACAAAAGGTTGTAAGGTTTTTAACACATCTAGATTTAAATATCAGGAAATAAAAGCTGAAATTCTGATCTTTTGTCTCATATTTATCTTTTGATCTCAAACCCAAAAGTATTCAGTGTATAGCAAAAACAAAAGAATTGGCCTTGCCATCCCAATACTTTCAGAGGGGGCTGTATAGTTTAGTTTGGGATTTGTAACAATAAAATAAACAGATGTGACTGTGTATGCCTGGAAACCACAGTAACTGTAGGGACTTGAAATAAACGTTTAGTACTTAAAAGTAATGCTGACCCACCCACCAGAAATTACTGTCTACTAGAGCATTGGGTAAGTACACAAAGGAAACTTTATTTGAAGACACTCTTGCTAGTGTAATTATCTTATACGATCTTGTCTCTTACAATAGCAGCAGTTATTCAGGGTCTGTGTTATGTTGCCTTTTGCAGGAACTGGCTGTGGAATGAGCCCTCATGTGGTTTTGACCAGTGTGTGGCCCTTCACTACAGACCCAATGCTCCTGCTTCTCTCAAAGGCCGCTATATGTTCAAGTGGAGCGATATCAAATGCAGCAGCAAAAATAACTTCATATGCAAATATGCAGAAGGTGCGATATATGTTACACAGATTTTATTTATTATACCATTTCAGTGCTTTTTTTTTGTTTGTTTAGACTATTAAGATGTGTAAAAACATTGTTTAAAAGATCCTTTGTCCCTGCCTCTTTATAATTTAGAAATATCTCTGGTTCCTACTCCTGCAGGAAATTCCACTTCTCACTCAGGTAAAAATAGTCCAAAATCAGTCTCACTGGTCTAGTTGCTCTTTTGTTTATTCTCTTCTGCAGTTGTAATCAGCTTACCACATCAGCAAATCATCCAACCATTCAAACATAGAACTTTTGTCTATTCCCATGTTTTCTCATTTGTTTAGAATGCAAAAAACTGGATCAACACTGCTCCTAAATTAAGCCAAAAAGCTCAGTGCAGTTTTAATTTTGGTCAAAAATTGGGCTAAAATAATTTGAATGGCATCCATCGGTCATCCATTATATCAGTACACATAAGGAGGTCTATTAGTGAGAAAGTAAATGTTCCTTTTGTTGCCACTACTAACATACATATATATATATATATATATATATATATATATATATATATATATATATATATATATATATATATACACACACATACATATATATATATATATACATATATATATATATATATACACACATATATATATATATATACATACATATATATATATATATATATATATATATATATATATATATATATATACACACACATATATATATATATACACATATATATATATATATATATATATATACACATATACACATATAAGAATTTTTTCCAACATATGTTTTTATATATTATGAGATAATAACGACTTCATTCAGAAGTCATTGCTACACTAACAATGAATACAGAACCCATTTAAGCATACAATCCCCTCTGAAAGTATACTCACAAAAGTATTCTTTTGTTTCTACTATACACTGAAGACATTTGGGTTTGAGATCAAAAGACAAATACGAGACAATAGATCAGAATTTCAGCCTCCACAGATCAGACATTCTGATATATCATCTCATATTCATCTTCCATCAATCCCAAATGTCTTCTATGTATAGCAAAAACAAATGAACTGGCTTTGCCTGTCCAATACTTTCAGGGGGGACTGTATGCAAGAGGTTATGGGGTGGCTGTGGTTCAGGTGATAGAGCAGGTTGTCCACTAATCGTAGGGTTGGCGGTTCGATTCCTGGCCCTCATAACTCCACGTACTGAATTGTCCTTGGGCAAGACACTGAACCCCAAGTTTCTCCCAATGACATGCTAGCATTTTGCATGGCAGCGCTACAGCCATTGGTCTGTGAGTGTATGTATGGGTGTAAAGCACTTTGTAGAACCGCTAAGGTTAAAAAAAGGTGATATATAAGTGCAGGCCATTTACCATTTATGGCATATGTAATTATGTAAATTGTGTAAATTACCGTCCTGGATGCAAAAACCTCTAACATACGAAAGCAATTTGACAAACAGGATACATATATTAGGGTTAAAAGTAAAATGGTGTTGAGGTCCCCTCCTCTATCCCTTCAATCAAATGATAAAAAAACAACAACATTCAATACATAATCAATGTATTAAACAAATGGAAGAAAGAACAAAAGCATGGGTGGGAAATACTTGAGTAATTGTACCTTGTTACTATAATTAAGTATTATTTAGCATCAGTTGGTAGCAAGTCAAAGTCTAGCAAATGGTAAATAGTGATTATTTACAAGAGATTCTTACTTCTGAATAATGGATAATATTAAACTACATATGACCAGAAAACTTAGAGACATTTTCAGGCAAGATGGTGTAGTTGCTTTAAAACAAAACAAAACAAAAAACATTTAACAGTTTTAAATAAGTAAGAAAAATATATTAACTTTAAAAATATTTTTAATTCCTTAGTACGTTTAAAAGTAGCAACTTTGTTTTATAGTGTTACTCAAATACATTTATGACTGGATATGTCCACTATTAATGAAATTTTTAAACACTATCTATCCTTTCACTTAAGTATCATATATCAGTATGTGATATCTCTTTTTCCAACCCTGACAAAAAGGATAACAATTGATAAAACCATCAGGACCAGTGGGCAGGACCAAAGTAACAAGCGGTGTAATTGATCGTAAAATAGAACATTCAGGGAAATAGGTGTTGCAGTCAGGAAAACATTGTGACCCTTATAAACGAATGAAATTGCTTGCAAACATGAGATAAGAATAATAAACCTCATCCATCATAGCTTCTGTTGTTGTACCCGAAGCATGTTTGTTTTCACAGGTTCAGGCTTATCTTTGTACTAATGCACCTGTCACAGACAGCACAGCTGCTAAAGCGAGGAAGCAAACATTCACATGAAAAACATTTTGCTTGCATTATTCACCCAGTGGGGAGCTATTTTGAAAATGGCTCATATTTAGTAATAATGAGCACCTCTAACATTTTATATGGTAAAATTTGCTTATTGATTATTAACTGATTTATATAATGTATATTTTACTTATGCAGTTATACATAAAATCCTGCAGATACAGGACAAGAGCTTCAGTTAAAGCTCACACCAAGCATCAGAATGGTGAAGAAATGTGATCTCTGTAACTTGAACTGTGGGATGGTTGTTGGTGCCAAATGGGCTCGTTCGAGTATTTCAGAAACTGCTGATCGCCTGGGAATTTCACACACAACAGTCTCGAGAGTTTATACAGTACAAAGCATGCTATGTGTGGACGGTCTGTAGGCTGAAACACCTTGTTGATGAGAGAGATCAGAGGAGAATGACCGGACTGGTCTGAGCTGACAGGAAGTCTATAGCAATTCACATAACCACTCTTTACAGCTATGGTGAGCAGAAAGCATCTCAAAATGCACAACACAACACATCAAACCCTGAGGTGGATGGGCTACAACAACAGAAGGTTTCACACCTGTCAGCCAAGAACAAGAATCTGAGGCTGTCATGAGCACAGACTCACCCAAACTGGACAGTTGAAGACTGGAAAAACCCCAGATGATTATTTTTTTTCTCTCTCTCTTATCAACAAGGCGTTTCCACCCACAAGACTGTCGCTCACTCAGTGTTTTTTGGTTTGGGGTTGTTTTTTTTTTTGCACCATTCTGTGTAGAAACTGTTGTGTGTAAAAAAAAAAAATAAAAATTTTTTTAAATTTTAAAAAATCCCAGGTGATCACCAGTTTCTGAAATACTGAAACCAGCCCATCTATGCCACGATCAAAGTGTCAGAGATCTTTTTTATTTTTTCTTCATTCTGATGTTTGATGTTAACATTACCTGAAGCTCTTGACCTGTATCCGCATGATTTTTTTTGCATTGCGCTGCTGCTGCATGATTGATTGATTAAACAACTGCATGAATTTGCAAGTGTTCCTAATAAAGTGGACGGTGAGCGTATTTAACACAACTGTATACAGTATAACAAGCTTGCACAACATCTAATGGGATATAATGGGATGGGATCTAAAAATGCTAAATGTCTGCATGCAATTGTACTTGTAAGGACATTTGTTCACTATTTTGTATGTGTGTTGAATTACATTTCTTAAATGGATGCTTTCTCTTCAGATACACCAGCAGTAACTCTCAAACAACTTCCTGTCACGCCACACGATGAAAAGATAAACACGGAATTTTCTGAATCATCAGGTAACTTACTTGACCAGTTTATTACAGCATTCTGTTTTTTTGGCCTGAAATGAGTAAAACAACTTTGTATAGCTGATGCCATCCTTTTCTCAGTGTCTCTTTCAGATGAAGCCATCAATGTTTCCTACATCCTCCTGGCTACTGTACCTGCACTGCTTCTGATTATACTGGTGGTCTCTGGGGTCCTCTGTTATAGAGTCATGGCTAGAAAGTGAGTGAAAACTTTCAAAACAAACAAGATAACGCATGCAGCTGTTTTATACTAAGTGACTACTGGCTGTAAGTCAAGTAGACTGGAGTAATCTTAAAGCCGTTTCACCCATCCACTCAGTAAGGCTCTGTCTGTTGAGCGCAGTCCATTGGGTATACCTTTGAGAAGATGGACTCATAAACAAACTGTTCTGATTGAGAGCAGTTTTTCACATTTAAAGAGGTTTTCTGCTTGGTAGCTAGCTAACACTACTCACGTGTGTTCTGTGAACTACAGATAAGCACCAAGGGAGCACATGCATTATGAGATGAAACCTTCCAACTAACTTAGGTAGTGACGTATGAATCGGTATTTGCAACAAATACCATTTTTCGCTGGAATATTATCACCGCATTTTATCACCAGTCATTAAAGATAAGGAACTCTGGAAAGGTGTTCATAGATGACTATTGATACACAACTGGGAGGGGTAACGTTATCATTGTAGAACCTGGAGAAAGTACACAATGACCAGGAAGAGGAGTGTCTCATAGAGTGCCACTCCTTGTAGAGTGGCAGAGTTCAGCCCGTCTATAGTACCAGGCACTGCAAGCAATACTCTGCAGGCTCAGCTTCATAGAACCCCGCAAGGTCAATCAGCACAAGACTGGGTCATATGACATTGGACATAAATCCCATATTCAACTACAGTATCACTCCAGAGGTACACTATGACCAAATGTATGTGGAGACCTGACCATCACACTCATATTTGGGTTTTTCCCAACTCAAAGTTGTAAGCTCGGAATTGTACAGGATGTCTTTGTATGCTGGAGCATTGCAGTTTCCCCTTCACTGGAACCAAGTGGCCTAAACATGTTCCAGCATGACGATACCCCCTGCATAAAGTGGTAGACATTTTGTTAGTCAAGGTTGGAGCAGAACTCAAGTGGCCTACACAGAGCCTTGACCTCAACCCCACTGAACACTTAGGGATAAATTGAATTTCCAACTGCACCCAAGGCCTCCTCACTCAACATCAGTGCCTGACCTCTCTAATGCTCTTGTGGCTGAATGCCACGAATTCCCCACAGCCACGCTCCAAAACCTAGTGGAAAGTCTTCCCAGAAGAATGGAAGTTATTATAAGAGCAAAGGGGAACTAAATCTGGAATGGGATGTTCAACAAGCACATATAAGTGTAATGGTCAGGTGTCTACAAACTTTTAATGCCTACAAGGAGAGCTTATTGCCAAAGTAAACAAAGGTGTCAGAGGCACACATTTCAGTGTGGCAACATTCACAGGCCTTAAAGGATTGTATTTACTGTAAAGGACTGTATACACACGGTGTATTCCCTGGGTACCCTTTCCTTTGTGTATCGTGAACAAATGGGAGATTTCCAGAGAGAACCATTGTGTGTAGGGAAGACTGGCTCAAGCCCCAGAGCTGTGTGTAATACACACAAATACAGCTAACTTAACAGACTCATCTATGAACAGCTCATGGTATGGTGATGGGAAATTATTTAAGTACTCTAGCAGCATAGGCCCGCGAGATAGCTAGATGGTGGCGGATGTGGAATACTCAGAGGAGATCATGCTGAGGGAGAAAACCAACCCGCTAGGGAGGCTGAGAAGTGGAAATAAATTACACGTTGCAAGTTCCTAGAGCTTATATAGTGAACAGTGCTATGTGTGATAGCTAGTAATGCTAGTAATGTTCATAACTGAAGGCCAACATGAAGCTGGAGTTCTGTTGTGTTCCTCAGGAAAAAGCTGCTTGTAATGTATAAAAAAAACAAAAAAAACAATGAAAGATGGCTGTATGACAGTGACATTTATTGTAAATACTGCATCATCTGTCACCATGGTAATTCTGTTTCATGGCTAGAATTAATATAATATACAATATATGAATTCAAATTAACACATTTGCTTGCACCTCCAGGGCTGGGGGCTCGAATCCCACCTCCGCCCTGTGTGTGCAGAGTTTGCATGTTCTCCCCATGCCTTTGGGGTTTCCTCCCCAGTCCAAAGACATGCACTTTAGGCTGATTGGCATTTCCAAATTGTCCATAGTGTGTGAATGGGTGTGTGAATGTGTGTGTAATTGGGCCCTGCGATGGCTTGGTACCCCGTCCAGGGTTCCCCCGAAGTTCCCTACGATCGGCTCCAGGCTACCCTGCGACTCCGTGTAGGATAAGTGGTATGGAAAATGGATGGATGGATAGAATTCCAATGACATCCCGTCTGTAGTCTGCAATGTGTATTCAGACCTTATTGCTCAATTGAAATAACTTGGATGAGTGGTGGGATGTTTTTGAGATAATACCATATGTCCAGTCACCTTGATTTAGTACTACTAGATATTTCAAAGACCCTGAAAATTGTTCATAGACGTTTGCATGTGAGATTAATAACTATATCTTTTCAGGAGAAAGGAACAAAATGATATATATGCTGTGCCTGGTCAATGGGTGTCTACTGGTGCCCTGAAAAACAGCAGCAGCCCAGCCCCCAAGGAGGTTCCTAGCCGGAATGGGGCCCAGCTAGAATACATGAGCTCAGAAATCAACAGAACATTTAGTTCAACGGATTATGAGAACGTTCCCAGCAACACCGCTGGCTTTGTCACCAACGACATCTACGAGACCTGCCGCACTCCAGCCACCGTGGAGGCAGGATGGGTGGATAATGACATTTATGGATACTGAACCTGTCCAGTGCCGGGACCAAAATTGAATGACTTCCAACCCACCTGGTTCAGATTCATCTCAACTTCTCCAGTGTCTGTCTTCGGACTTTAAAGTAATCTAAAGTAACCCAATGTGAAGGACACGGGGTCCTGTGAATGGTCATCAAGGTGGAGAGTAAGCCCGCTTCTCTGAAATAGGCAGTACAAAGAAACACAAAGGTTTCATCACCTCATAGCCACTTCCTCTGTGCACGCCGGTGTCCGGGAAGATGACCTTTCTGTCCATCTGAACAACGTCCTGTCCTGTCTCTCCTATTGAGGTCCACTTTGTTTTTCAGATTCTGCAATGGCATTCCAGTTCAAATGCAAAAGAATGGGAGTTTTGCTTAGCTTGGATATTTGAAGGTGCTAAAAAATCCTGTTTTGCAAAAGCATAAAACTGTCAATGTTTCAGTCTTTTCCTGTTGTGCTTAAAAGTATACTGAATGAAATATCGTCAAACATTCCACCATACCGTTTTAACTCATTTTCATAACAAATAAGATTTTACGATTCCAGGATTTGTGCATATGTGGAAATATATCCTGTTGGTTGTGTTGAATACCCGTTTCACTACGATTGACCTTTTCCTTACAAAATTTCTCATAGCTGTCGGTCACATGGTATAATCTTACAACAGGTCAGTTATCATTCGTTCTGGACAGTGTTTACAGTACGTTTTTAACAAGACAGCATCGTCAGCGTGTTCCGTTCCAACATGTTCTCACCTTGCTAGGACTCGGTTAATATTTGCAGCTAAACTTACAGCATGGCAAGCATTTAATGATGAACTTTTATACAGAGCTCTTTTCATTATTATATCGGAAGCTGATTGTATAGTAATCAGTACTTAGAAGCATATGTTTTAAATGCCATCATAGCATTTTATTTAATTTTACCATAGGACTAATACTGTAAACAAGTTATTGGTGCATTGCGGCTATTAGTTTATAATATTTCTGCCTTGTCAAACATGCTACTATTGTCCGTTCGAAAACCGATGTTGCATTTTGTAAAATATTGTTAAAAAGAACTTCAAAAAATAAAGATGTAGAGCTGTTGAACTAACAGGCCTTACTAGCGATGTAATATTGAGCCTTGTCAGCAGATGTCCCTGTTTAATAATGTCAGTTTGAATGTGTGTGTTCAGATGGCCATGACCTTGTTGTGTTAGATTTAGGCTCTCCCTTGCACTTGCATGCCAAACTCACAATACTCAACACAATACTTATTATTATACTGCAAGTTATTATTCTGTCTACTATTCAGTGTGGGAGCATGCAGCTTCTACTACTGTTTTCAGTACATACCTTCAGGCATATGTTAGACAAAATTTAACACTGCATAAAATATATCGATTGAGAATCGCTAAAGTAACAAAGTGCGTAAATTTGTATTTAAAGGAAAGGTCCACTGGGGTGGGGTGGGTGGTATTTATATTGAAATATTTGTGGTGTGTTTAACAGTTCTGGTGATATTTCATTGGTTGATGGTGTATTTGTGTTATTCCGGTCAGAAGTTAGCAGTTTTGTGCAGCGATGATGTCACAGGGGGACAGTCGAGATGCGAAAAACGGACGCACGCGAGAAGACTCATACGGAGTAGGAGAACCAAACTACAGGACCGTGCCTCAAATCTGACACCGCCAGAACTGAATCTGAGGAAAAATTTGATCACAACGGCCGTTAATCGTCTGTCGGGTAACGCGTCAAACTAGCGATCAAAGACTACAGATTTTGGCCTAGGATTATAGGAATCTTTTAGGATTCTTGAAATTTGTCGACGACCGAATCGTGGCCAAAATCGTACAGCGTGAACCCGGCTTAAAACACAGTGGCGTTGATGGAGGTAGTATTAATCTTGTTAATGGTACTAAAGGTGAAGCTTGACCGGTTTGACCAGAGCGAGAGAGTTCGGCGGACTAAAAGATTAAAGCGCTGCTGCATCATCGCTCTACTTAGGTACAGACATGAAATGACGCAAAGGCTAAATCGCACTAGCGCCACGAGTAACATGCAAGTCGTTGTGGTTGATTTTTCCTTTAAACCCCCTGTAGAGAAAGTGTGTTTATACCGTAGACGGTGAGGCCTGATCCTGCCTAAGTGCAGGTTGAATGCAGGCTGATTATCACAGTGCACTCCGTTCCCTTTTGTGGTTGTGTAGTGGAACTATCTTCGCTGCAAGTGAACTGTGAGCTAGCTGAGAAACTGTGGCCAAACTATCGTGAGATCCGAGAGGACGATTTGAGCGCGTGTCACACTTGCACTGAGAAGACATTGCTTCACCTTTATCCGACTAGAAAGCAAACTTTTTCTTTTCTCTCTCTCTGTCCTTCTGAAGAGCAACACTGCCGCTTGACGTAAGCGGTGGCTCTGGTCGCCGTGGCGACGAGTTTGGCACTGAAGTGTGGAAGCGCTTCAAAGCCCCGCCCCTCTCCGGTACAAATACCCCCCCTCCTCGCCCTCGGCTCTGACGTCAATGCACGTCAGCAGAGAGAACACGATGCCTCCCGCGAGTCAGCTCGCGCACTGGCGCTAATAAGAGCTGAAATATTATAGCTCTATTGTATCGGGGGTAAGAGAGGTAGAGAAGGGGAGCCCGCTTTTTTTTGGCGTGACACGTCGCACTACTTCTCCCAAACCCTTTCTCAAATTTCTCTCGCCCGTAGTTCGGCTACGGTGGCTGGCAGCGGACAAAAGTGGCCGCGCGCGCGCTGGCGGTTCCGTTTCGCTCCTAGACATGGTTCTTGTTTTTACTTTTGGTGGGTCGGTGCGTTCCGACCACCGCAGTGTTGTGACTCGAGGCTGAAGTCTCCTGTCTTGCTGGGTTGTTGTGTTGTTCCCCCACCCCCCCTCTACCCCACTCCGTGAAGCATGGTCATGGCTGACTGTGAGCCGAAAGCGGCGCTCCGCGGGCCGGTGCGTGTAGGCTTCTACGACATCGAGCGCACGCTCGGCAAAGGAAACTTCGCCGTGGTCAAACTCGCGAGACACAGAATCACCAAAACTGAGGTGAGTGCACAAGCTCGAGCGCTCTGACAGCTAGAACAACTGCAGCACTGAAACACCTGTTCATACCTGTGCAAACTTCATGCATTACTGTGTTACTACTACACTTCCGCTGCAGCTTACTAACTAAATGCCAAATAATAACAAACCCATCCACGCTGTATTATTTATGTCTCTAACCAACCTCTTAAAATGCTCTAAATGCTGGCGTGCACTTTTCTTGGGTCTCTCTTTTCTTCTTCTCTTCTTTGCAGCTCCTCGAAACCACACTTGAAGCAAATCCTACTAGACATGAAAACAAACTTGCAATCTCACTGGCAATGTTTCCTGCACAGCACTTTTTATCTGAAATGTGCACAGCATGTGAGATCATTGCCCAGTCAACAGTTGGTGTGAAATATCCACAGCACTATGGACACGATGGGTGTCCCATAGTTCCACTTTTCCATAATAACCAATATATCAATACCTGATAGCGAGATCTGTAAAAATCACTTCTTCAAGCTCCTTCTGGAAGCTTATACGAACATGACATGCTGTCTTGTGTTCATGCATATGACCTGTGTAGGTGCACTTGATTGAATCGGAAACTATGGAAGACAGTTTTGTATAAAATATACAATCCTGCTATTTGTCATCATGTTAAAGACGATGGAGCGTGTGGATATGTGGTGCCTGTTGTTGAGTTGGGTGGCGGTTGCTTGTGCAAGTGTGATTTTGTGATAATAGCTGCTGTTTTGTCCATATTCGTCAGCAAGCCCTCACTGGTAGCCGAGACCTTTTTTTATCTTCAGTCTTTCTCGCAGTGGCCCTCAGAAATAAATAAATAAATAATATTTTTTATATTATAATATATATATATATATATATATTATAATATATATATATATATATATATTATAATATATATATATATATATTATAATATATATATATATATATATATTATAATATATATATATATATTATAATATATATATATATATATATATTATAATATATATATATATATATATATATTATAATATATATATATATATATATATTATAATATATATATATATATATTATAATATATATATATATATTATAATATATATATATATATTATAATATATATATATATATTATAATATATATATATATATTATAATATATATATATATATATATTATAATATATATATATATTATAATATATATATATTATAATATATATATATATATATTATAATATATATATATATATATTATTATATATATATATATATATATATATATATATATATATATATATATATATATATATATATATATATATATATATATATATATATAAGCAACGTGCTCATGATAACCATCAGAACTTTTTTTGTAGGGTTTCGGAGAACACGACAAGAATCACGTCGGCAGTAGAGAGAGAGAGAGCGCGAGCGAGCAGTGCATTAGGGAATGATCACAACTAAGAGGACTGTAAAAATGTTGTATGCAATTGATGCATTTCTTGATGTGATCTGACTCGATCAGGAGCGTTTGTCACTCTGTGCAAGGCGTCAGCTTTGTCCATGAACCCTGAGGTCATTCAGTGGTCAGCTGGACAAGTCGCCCCACGTACCACTAGCGATCACATCCACAAAGCACAAACGGACAGATTTGATGACATGATTGAGGGACAGGTTTACTAGTGAAAATGTTAAGCACCGATATTGAATTAATACCACGTGTACAGTAAACTCCAGGACGATTCGTTTTTCCCTGTGATGAGGTCACAATCGCCAAGAGCTTATTCTCCTTTTTTCTTTTCAAATGAAGCAGAGCTGAATGAATCCCTCGAGCAACACCAGAACATTCAAACGAGGAGTGTTTATGGAGACGTAACTTTATTTGATCTGCAGCGCCTCGTCAATCGGCAGTCTTTAGCCTGAGGAAATTATTCGCAATGTTAAAAAGTTATTTAATCAGGCCCGGCAGATAGGTGTCCGTCGTGTCCTCTCTCTTCATGGGGGCATGTGAAAACTGGATCTGAACCCTTTAGACACAGCTCAAAGGCTCCTCAAAACACACAGACTGCAGCCCTGAGCTTTAGGCTGTCCTCTAACTATAGAGTGCTGCTGTGTTCTTCGACAGGTGGCCATAAAGATCATAGACAAGACCCAGCTGGACTCGGTAAACCTGGAGAAGATCTATCGCGAGGTGAAGATCATGAAAATGCTGGACCACCCACACATCATTAAGCTGTACCAGGTAACTTTGATCCCACTTCTTCTATCAGGCCACGTCACATTTAACGATAAGCAGACGCCGTTTCACATATCAGGACAGAGTTAATGGCTAATCCTTCCCTTGGAGTGACCTCACAGCCCCCTTATGTAAGATTGCGGGTTGCTTCAGTTGTAGGGAATGCGAACAGCGCTTCGTTATTATACAACCGGTCCAAATGTGGCCACGTAATCACCGTGTATCATTATTTCCAACAGCTCTTCCATTCAGGCTGCATGGGTCAATTAGTCATTTCCTCTTGGGCCACATAAACAGAGGGCAGCACGGCAGGCTCGAGCTGTGTCATCTTAAACCCCCAGCTTCCCACAGCCCTGAATCCAGGATCCACACACACACACACACACACACACACACACACACACACACACACACACAAATACACTTACTGAGTTTGCCATATATGAACAATATGGAATGCATTATGATTCATAATGAAATGCTTTAGTCACATAAGCAAAGTCCACAGCGATAGTGGAGGAAGAAAGATAGAAAGACGCTGCATGCATACACACCAAGACATACATTCATACAGAGAAATATATGTAAAAAGATATCTATCGCTTTATATGCGTATGGAATTATCAGCGAGGAAGACCTATGCAGCTTAGTTAGTCACGTTGGATTCCCAGGCGTTATATTCTTTCCAATATTCTTCATTTATCTGTGACGTAATTGCGTGGTGGTGGGTTTTAATAATATTTATGTCTTCATAATTCAAGCTGATTTGACTAAACACAGACTTAGTGGTTTGTCACGTCGAACACCAGCAGGACAATTCTGTAATCTAATTTACATGAGATGATTCAAGCGGTTTCCAGAGATTTGCATATTTGGCAGCTGCCTCGGATCAGAAGTACTTAGTGGCCGGTGTGTTATGAAAATCTCCAGAAGGCGATGCTTCCCATCTAGGCAAGGAGAGAAAAAACGACCGTAGAGCATGATTTGTTTGTTGGATGTGAGGTATAAAACAACAGGGCGTGCTGGTATAGGAAAATAATCACGGATGGGGTTAATCAGCTACTGGCAGTACCCTGAAGTCGATTGTTTTCCAATGACAGCACATTGCAAGTGTTTTATTCTGTATTATATGCAATTCAATTCAATTTTATTTGTATAGCGCTTTTAACAACGGACATTGTCTCGAAGCAGCTTTACAGAAACATATAAACTTAGGATACAGATTTTAAGTGTGTGAATTTATCCCTACAATATAACCCACAACAATGTGCCAGTGATTACATGTTTTCTTAATTAACGAACGACACATTATGCTTTTATTTGTTTATGGTTATGTTTAATGTTGTATAATGTTCCTGTCATCGCTTGCATTATAGCAGCTGTATTCAGTAGTTTCTAACCATTAGAGCTTATGTTACAGAGAAATCACAAAGCCCTCCATCCTGCATTTAAAAGCTTAAGAAATCCCTGTATGAGGCTGACAGTTCTGTCTGAGCTGTGCTGTTATAGAACATTAATCAACACCTTCAGACCAATCACAACATCCAACAGTGCTGTGGTATAGCAGCCAACAGCGAATTGTTTAACAATAAACTTATTAAAATCAAGTATTACATACTTATATACTTTATATATTATCCCACAAATAAATGCCAGTACAAGTGAATGAACGAGTAACAGAATCTGTATCAGTAGCTCCCTAGTGTGTCTACAATTGGCTGTGTGCATCTGATTTATAATAGATCCACTCTGCCTCCTACTTTTTTTTTATTTGTTTGTTTATTTATTTTTTTTTAGCCATATTCATCTCTTTGTTTTCTTCGGCTAATTTTGGAGTCCTCCCACATATCAGCGTCTCGGTCATGGCACTATGAATCAAGCATACGATGGAGCAGAGTACCAAGCAACCAGGCTGATTCATGCCTACACCATTGTAGAGCTAACGGAGAGGCATGAATCCCGCTGCAACACAAGACAAGGCCCCAAAACTGTTTGTCCATTTTTATGAACCTCGTGCACTTTCCACCGGATCAGCTGATGCAAGGCAGAAGGAAGGGACTGCGTGTAGTAATGTAAACATATAGTAGTACAGTCTGAATATTGAAAATGTTCTTTGTTCTTGCACAGGTCATGGAGACTAAGAATATGCTCTACTTGGTGACAGAGTATGCCAAAAATGGGGAAATTTTTGGTAAGTGACTCTTAGATTTCGCTTGATCATGTTATAAGTAATACAATGTAGCAGTATAAAAGCTTTCATAATCCAGAACTAGTTTTTTTTTTCCTGCTAACTAAGTTGCAGTCTTTTTTTTTTTTCTTCTTTCTATTGCTACATAAAAACTTCCTTTGTTGTAAATGAGAAAGTGAAAGTAGTGCAGAGAAAAGTGAAACTACATGCAAAACTAAATGTTGCAAAATGTTCAGTTTCTGTCTAAAGAGCTTTGTGCTAACAGTAAAAGGCGAAAGCCTTAGTTACACTGGCTGATTCATTCACTTGAAACACCACAGTATAACTTCAATAATCTCACAAGGCTCAGCCCTAATATGGCACCAGCATTTATCTTCGCCATGTTGGACTCAACACGTGGTAACGTGTTTATCGTAGACGATAATGTGCGAGGTTAGAACGGAGCACACGCAAAGACGAGACTAAACACGGAGGGCCTGAGCAGCCGTCATGGCCAAACAACCGATCGGCTCGCCGTCTGCTCCATGTGCTCTCATTAGTCACGACTTCCATTACAAACTGAACGCAATTACGTTGCGCAACCTCTCAAAACTCACTCTATCTTTCAAAGTTCACTAGCAGGATGGAAAGCACTTTGAGTTTACATTTAGAGCATTCGGCGGACGTCATTATGCAAAACGATTTACGGACACGCTTTGTCGCCTCAGTCATAAACATGTCCTCGTCCTAGTACAAATAGGTCAGGCTTGAAGAATAGTACCAAACATGAGTTAGAGCACTGAGTTAGTACAGCAACAAAACAGTATGGTTAAGGATGGTTTTTAATGTACTGCTCATTTCAATACTTGCTTCAGTATTTACCCAGGGGAATTTAAGGATGAGTAACACACCTGCATGAGCCGATTTTCTGGATGAGCCTTTCAGAATATGCAAATGCAATGCGTCACATTCGCACCTCTGAGCTTGGCAGATTTTCTTGAGCAGGAGCATTCAAGGTGGTGTTTTTCAGTAGTGTCTAGATTGCAGCCTTTAAACACAACCACTAACCCAGTGGTCACCAACCCTGTTCCTGGAGATCTACCTTCCTGAATACGTCCTGGAACAACCGCAATCATGCCCACATGACCATCTAATTACTGCCTTAAGAAGTGCATGATCAGCTAAAACAGGTGTGTTAGACTTTGGTTCGAGATGAAACCAGCAGGAAGGTAGAGCTCAAGGAAGAGAGTTGGTGACCACTGCGCTAGCCTTTAAGCATGAAAATAATTCAGGGATAGAAAATGCGAACTGATATAGCGTTTCATTTCTTTGTTGTCAAATGTGATCCAATGTAACATAAAAAAAAAAAATAATAAAGTGGTCCCTGTAGGTTTCATCTACAACCAAAGTCTAACACACCTGATTTAGTTGATCAAGAACTTCTTAAGGCAGTGATAGATGGTCAGGTGGGCAGGATTATGGTTGGAGCTAAAGTCTTCAGGAAGGTAAATCTCCAGGAACAGGGTTGGTGACCAGCAAAATGTGAACACATGACCAACATGTGGAGGTCCTGACTCTCTGTGGTCATTAAAAATCCCAGGACACTTCTCGTGAAGAGTAGGGGTATAACCCCAGTGTCCAGGTGAAATTCCCCCATTGGCCCTTCTCTATAATGGCCTCCTAATAATACCCATCTCTGAAATGGCTACATCACTTTCTCCTCTACACTAATAGCCGGTGTGTGGTGGACGTTCTGGCGCACTATGGTGGCCATCACACCATCCCGGTGGATGCTACACACTAGTGGTGGTTGAGGAGACCCCCCCAAAATACTATGTAAAGGGCTTTGAGTGTCTAGAAAAGCACTATATAAATGTAACTCTTACTAACTAACTAACACAGCCAGATGTGCTTGCTGAACATCCCATTCCAAAAATATATGGAGTTGGTCCACCCTTTGCTGCCGAGAAGGCTTTCTGCAAGATTTTGGACCTCGGCTCTGGGGATTTGTGTTTATCCAGTTACAAGTGCATTAGAGAGGTCAGGCACTGATTTAGGGCACGGTCAGCGTTTCAATTCACCCCAAAGGTGTTCACTGGGGTTGAGGTCAGGCCACTCGAGTTCTTCTACACCAGCATTGGCAAA